>NW_027176705.1:15638236-15845736 GCF_023349555.1 Cebidichthys violaceus
CTGTTGTTCAAGTGTTCGGGAGTCACCTGTTCAATGATGGCTTTTCGTTTGACCTCGTACTCTGAAAGTTTCATTTTCCTCTGTCTGAATCAGAGGAAGAATTTCAGCTCCATTGCATCTTAAGGAATACTTGTCATTAAGCTCCTCACAGCTTATATCACACTTATAAGTTTATAAGTTTACAATATTATAACAAACTAGTGCAGCATAATGAAAGACAGTCATGTCTTAGCAAAAGCAAACATTGACAGAGGGACTGCAGTGACTCACTCCATTGGTAGTAGAGTCATTTTCTCCGGGTTGCTACCGTAATTCATGTACCACCGCACCTCCGTTGAAAACTCTCTCACAAAAGGAAAATGTACCTTACACATCAGAGTGTGAGGTTGACCTAGAATGGGTACAAAAACATGGCCATTATATAATTTAACACTTAATAAAATAATAAAAGTGATACTATAATTGAATGCTTTACCATCATACCAAATTGTAAGATGCACAGATCAGTCATTCAGACAAAGATGAGAGCATCATGTCATTATCAGTGCAGATACAGCATGTAGCCTAAATGTAAGCTACAGCAACATGTTGAGCATTAAAAGTCAACAATTACAACCAGTCAACATTATAATGAAATGTTAGATAGCAGCTGAGTTCATTATATCTAAAAGATCTAACTTTGAGTGTGCAACTCTTGGAATTTGTCAACAAGTGAGTTTCAACAAACCAGAACGCGTGGATGTTGGGATGTTTGCTGCATAGTGTATCAGTTACAGGCGGATGTTAGTGGTGTTAACAGTGTTTGCCTTTGAGTGACAAGAACTTGGAATTGTTTTTCCCATTCGTACAGCTGATATAGCTCCGAAAAGGCATTTTAAAACCATCTGAATGAGTTATTAAGTCAGCTGTGGGATTGTGTCATGTCATTTGGACACACTTACCAAGCTCCACTTTCTCTGTTATGTTGCCAGCGGGATAAATAATCTTGGGAGAGTCACTTGATGTGGCAGCTGTTTGGGCATGGGAGATAAAGTCAGATAGTTCTGCATTATAATCGGTCTAGTTTACTATGTGTCTGAGAAACATACATAATGTACAAATCAGATCTGAGCTCTGCTTTGACACACAACAACACCCATGTAAGACAGAACTCTTCATATGATAAATCAACAAAACAGCTTGGCAAGTTGTGAATGGAAAATTTAAAATTACAAAATGAAAAAAAATTAAACAAAGAAATAAATTGAAATACAAGTTACACCGTTATGCAAGGCCACTAAATAAGAATTGCTCTTGTGATACCCTTTGATGCCATTTGTTCTCATAACAGACTAGAAGGTATTATCACCACAACTATGCATACTATCGTGCACAGTAGGGCAATGATTGCAGTAACCACACAGGCAGCTAACCACCTGCAGTGGAGAAAGCCTGTGGTTTTGGGGGTAAGCAGCCAGATATGGAACAATTTAGAGGGTGAGTGTTCAACAACAATCTCCTTTTAGCCTTATACTGAATGTGAAAAAAACCCATCATGAAGTAGTGACTTCCTCAGCAAAGGCTTATTTCTTAATATGTTTTAGTAATTTGAGTAGCTTTTAGAAGCTCACACACCCTATAAAAAGTTTGTTGAAACTGATTAAAAGGTCTATGTTCTCAAACGTGTCTGAAATGACTGCAAATGGTGGTTGGTATTATAGGGTGTAGACATCCCTCATTGTATACAAATATATATCTGTTTTCCCTAGTATTCAAAGAAAAGTTAATTCTGTTTAAAATGTTTAAATACTGTTGAAAGAACATCTGACCATAGCTTATATCATTGATACACATATCTTTTCAAATAAACAATTTTGTGTAAGAGTGGGTGACAAAGATTGCTAATGAGAACACCTGTGTGAGTATGTCACAAGCTCTAAAAATGTGGGATAGAACATTTTTAACTCCGGTTATGTGTATAATCCCACAAGTAACAAAAGTTATTTAATTGTTATTGTATTGTAGTAGTTTTTTTCTTTATTATATATATCCATATATTATATATAATCCAACAGATATTTGGTAAGATATTTCAGTCTGGACCACTGACCGACCAAGTAACAGACCAACATTTCCACCCCTAGAGTCCACTAGCATTGCTAAAAGAATACATGGTGGTGTGAACACAGCTCCTCTTTTTTGCTGTACAAAGTGGCCATGGGATAACTGTGATGATATTTATTAAATATAATACAATATAATATAATATAATTATTACATGTTTGTATAGTTGTGTATTATCATTTTCTTAACCTCTACCACACACACACACACACACACACACACACACACACACACACACACACACACACACACACACACACAGAGCACTCACGTATTACTGTGACGTTAACAGCCCTCCTGAAGGTCCAGATGACTCCTTGCTCAATTATTTGTCGATCACAGAAAAATACAGCAGTATCATATTCACTGACTTGGCAGAGATGTAACCTCCCCCCCGTCTGACAGGAGTCTCTCCTCTCAGACACAGCTTTGTTTCCCTGTAAGAAAGCACACATGTTGTGAGTTTTTGCAGCAATTTATATGTTTCCATAGTGAGACGTATAACGATGTTCATGTGTGTTCTTCACCTTGTACCAGATGACGTGTGTGTTGTTACTACAACTGAGACCGGGGCAGGGGACCTCCCCACCTACATCAACGAGCAGCTCTATACTGTTCTCCTCAGGCTGGACGCATCCCAGGCTGATCTCTGACCTCTCCACCACCTGCAGGTGGAAGAACAACTCGCTGCCACTGGACAGCAAAGACCTGAACACTTGATAGAAGTTCAATCACATGCGGTTTACACACACACACACACACACACACACACACACACACACACACACACACACACACACACACGCACAACATGTTGTATACCAGAAAGGTTTTTAAAGTTGCAACTAATGACTTATACTAATGAAATATATGTTAAGCATTTATAAATGCTAATTAAGGTATTTTTGGGTTAAGGACTTAATGTAAGTAAATTTTAATCTGGATTGGTGTCTTGTCACCCAACTGCTGTAGTCCATGTAGTCCATGAAAATTAAAAAACAGGCCAAACTCTTTACTACTGAGACCAAATATCAGATGTGGATTGATGGAAATGGCGCTGTTCATTAATTGCAGACGTACAAACCAGAGGTGAGGACTCAACTCGACTTAAGACATAAACTTTAGAAGTGCCAGTGTGTAGGATTTTGGGAGAGCTATTGGCATAAATGGAATATAATATTGATAACTATGTTTTTATTAGTGTATAATTACCGTACACTAGATATTTCTGTGTTGGTACATTGCTGCATTGTTAGGCGAGTTACAGCCACCTGTAGGTCAGTGGAACAGTATGAAACCATTGGCAGCACTGTGTAGCACCACATTCTCGTATGTAAACAAACAAGACATGGACCTACTCCATCTTTCCATAGTGCTACGAGTGGTTAAAAACTGTAAACAGACTTTGACAATAACTTGTGACTTTATTTAGACTATAGCTATTATATATAAAAAAGTGTGGAGGGAATCAACGATTAATTTTCCTGACAAAACACAGCCTATATTTCAATTATTCTGACAGCAGCCAATCACGTCACGGGAAAGGAAAGGTATCACATTCGGATGTAAACACAACAAAAAACAGACGGCAAAACATCTAGTCAGAAAATTAATTTAAAGTGTAAATAGCTTTATTTACGACAGCTATTGGTAGCTGTCCCCAGTTACGAAGTAACAACAATGTAAGCTCTTCACAATTACTATCCCCGGTAGCGGAAAAGACAGACAGCGGAACGACCAAAGTAACTGTGGAAAACAAAATGCAGCGTGTCCTGTGTTGTTGGTAGTTGCTCGGCTCTGAGGAAAACGGAAAGGGATCTGGTTGTTTTTGCGACAGCGGCGCCAACAATAATTGAAAACCATGGGTTCATCATCTCTTAAGCAAAATTTGTTGAAGAGCACATATTAACTTGTTTAGGAGTAGAAACACAATGATTAGGATATTTGTGTTTTCTTGGGACTTGATTTTGAACTCCACAGCTAAATTTAAGAAGCAATATTGGTTATTATTATGGTTTCAATGTTCATATGGGCATGTGAGTGTTGAAAAATGTCAATCTACCAGTCCCTTAATGAATATACTATATTTTAAAGTGGTTCCACTCCACGTCATCAAACTAGTGAGTTGCCGCATTAGTGAAAAACATTGTTTAAACTAAGTTTAATCAGACACATCTGGGGATTGATTATTTACCTGCACGCGTACTTTCCAGAATGTTTTGCTTCCGCTGGGAACCCTCTCCCACAGACGAAGGATGTGCCATCAGCTCCTTCTCCGATCCTGGAACACACCGCGTCCATGTGCCGGTGCGCAGACTTGTTGCACGGCATCATGAACATTTCCCCCTCCACAGCTCTGTAGTGCTGGTGTGTAGCATCTCGCTGACGACCTACAGAGAGTTGTGTTTCTGTTTCACTTCAATTGTACAGTCAGACATAAACAGATTCAAGACACCCTTAATAATTACATACATGCTTCCTCTTAAACCCACATTCAAAAGCACAGTACCTGTTCTTTTCAGTTGTCGTTGTCTCCCACAGCATCCCTCCGAGAAAATGGGAAAGATACAAAAAAACAGAATGTATCCAGTTTGCATCTTGCATCACTAATCTGTTGACATTGCTTGTAGATTTCCGCCCTGATACTGATGAAATCAGGCCCCTTTACATTTGAGCATCTTTTCTGTGCATAACCACCACTGGATTTCTTGGTATTTTGTCATTGTCAGTGTGTTTTGCTCCTCATCTCCCTCAACATGAGCTGCAACATTTTCGCAGGACTTGTAGGTGTAGGTGGTACAGTTTCCTGTTTGGTCGCTTTGAACATGATTTCACAAGAAACTGCTCAAATATTGTGTTCCTGTAAATTGCATACCACTTCCTATGTGAACTACATAGGAAGTTGTTAAATCTTAGTGGTGTTTGTGTAATATTTTACTGTGTTGTGGAAAGAAACTATGTTTTTCATAATTTTCAGCAAAAGAAATACAAGTACTGAACTAGTAGAATGCACTGCCAATTGGAGATGCAAAAGGTAGAAAACATAGTTCCTTTAAGAACAACAGACAGATACATGCAAGCAATGCGTTTTAATATGATCAAATTCAGGTGAAAAAGGAGACACAAAACACCTGCAAGAAATGTTTAAAAATGAAAAATAGAAATCCACTTACTACATTTGAATATCAGGAATTGTAATAATGAGCCCTTGTGAAAAGTAACACCTCAACTTTCTGGAAATGTCAGTAGTAACACTGTATACTGATGTGATCGTGCATCGACTAATGTTACAACCAGAAGCAACTTTACATTTTTACATTACATTCAGAATCACTTTACATGTCTTTGCGTCAGCTGTCATACTAAAAAGGAAACATGTGGAGGGCAATTGAACAATGCAAGATGTTACATTGACATATTAAGATACCAAAGTTAAAAAGCAGTAAATGTGTTTCCCCAGTATGTACTTTTTATATACTGTGTTTGTAAGTCATATACAGAAAACAGATATAATGAAAGCTATTCGTTCTGGCATGACGTAGCATCCTAGACTGTCTAAGGTAAAAGCTTCATTTTGGAATCCTGCTGTGGGGCCGGTAGCTGATAGCGTAGCTGCTTCCAGAAGGAGGAAGAATGCGACATGGAGCTCATGCCCTTCCACGTGACACAGTCTGCGGCCTCGCCAAGAAGCTGCAAGGCCTCCGGTAACGAACCAGATCTCGACGCTTCTGTTGTCTCAGTTCGGATGAAAACCAAGCGAGTCTGCCGCTCCACAAGGGCGGCATGGATGGCACTCAGCAGGCCAGATCCTGGACCGGGATCTGAAGAGGTGGGAACCAAAACCACCGTCCGGCTCTGCTCTATGCAGTCCAGCACTGCCTCCGCTGCAGCTGCAACCAACCAGAGTTCAGATTATTCTTTATTTCATGATGATTTTTCATTTTTTTTCTCTATTTTAACAGTATGTCTTACGTACGTACCTTTCCCTGGTAAGACGTCACGGTCATAAAGACAGAGACTGTACCCAAACCTCTCTTCCAAAACACTCTCCAGACATTTTCTGTCATCTTCATTTAGTCCTGCGTCTGTGTCGCTCTTGTAACACATCAAAAAGGCATCATAGCTCTTTCCATCTAAACAAACAACAACAAACAAGAAGCAGCTTTGTCACGTCTATCATTCTGTCTGACGTCCAGATATGTACCTCTTAAACATGAGTTGTTAGCTACAATGAACCAAAAACATGGATCCCACCTGAGATGCTGCTATGGCAGCTAAGAGTGTCTCTTAGGAAAAGAGTGATGTTGATTTTGAACCTCACATAGATAACGACTGTCAAAACCATCACCACCACAACGCCGACAATGCTGAGAGCCAGGGAAACGTAAGAAGGACGAGCTGTAGGGAAACAACAGGGAGAATAAATGTATTCAAATGTTCATTTAAACACTCATTAATGGTAGTAGTCACTTGAATTTGAATTCTGGCTCAAAAAGGCTTTTCTGACATATTTTTTTTAAGACTAAACGATTCATTCATTATTTCAAACGTGATAATCGTTAGTGGCAGCACCACTCAAAAAGGTAGAACTACACAAGTAGATTGAACAGGTTTAAGATTCAAGGCAAGGTTCTTGAACACACATTTGGTCTATCCATCCATCTTACACACGTTTTTGGGCCAAGGTGATGGTGACGTTTGAGTTTTCAGATACAGATTCCAGACTACAGGTGTAACTTTTTGATAAATCTTCCTCTGACACGCTTTTGAAGACTAGAGATGCCGTCATCTTTGTTTCTCCATCATTATTTTCACTGGAATGGAAAGAAAAGTGAGAAAGACAAGCTTTTTGTGTGTGTGTTGAGTGTTTATGTGGCCACTTTAAACATGTGCACTTCCAGTTTGAAGTGTTTACCGTGTGTAATTGTAGAAAACAGGAAAGCTGTTGTTTGTTTCCACCTCTGATTTCCCGTCTTCCCAGAACACCTCGTCAAAGACTGAATAAAGAACAGCTTCACAATCAATCACCACCGTTGCGCCTAGAAAAAGCAGAGTTTACACAAGATTTAAAAGTAGTAATTTAAAAAGATAGTAAATGCTTAAATGTATATCCAAGGTTGTGTGTGTGTCCACGATACAAGATGGAAGCTCACCCAAATCTACATAAAATACATCACTTTTGTGTGGTGACATGATCACTGGGACTTTATTTGGTTTTTCTGTGCAAAAAAACAAAAAATACTTTACATCTTCCCCCCCAACATATGAAGACATCCATGTGAAGGAAAAAACTGCTCTTTTCTCACCCTTTGGTTGGATATCAAGCACCACTGTAAAGGTCATGTTATATGTTTGACTATAATACAGGTAAGGTCTGGTGCAGGTGTAGACACCTTGATCATTCTCCTCCAGCTTCGAGAAGTAGCCGTTGTTTGGCAAATACTTGCCCTCCTAAAAGATGTAAAATGAAGCTGAATTTTAAATGCATGAAGTAATGAAAACAAGCCTAAAATGTTGACAAAACACCAAATTCCCTCAAAACTGTGGTATGCTTTGGGGAAAATTAAATATATAGAGAGATCTGTTTGTCAAATGGGTTAAAACAGGCAGTCAGAAGTGCCCACCCGAGGGATTGCCTGCCCAAATCTCTGGAGCTGAAATATTATATACAAAGATTTGCTGTGTTTACATACCTTGTGCCATATAATGTCGTTGCTGGTAATATTCGGGGTGTCAGCAGGTACGTTTACTTCGGGACAACGCAATGTGCAGGCCTCTTTTGTGTGACATGTTTGATTGTATTGGGAACTCTTCTCTCTCTGTGTTGTGTAAACTGTCAGCCTGAACCTGAACTGCCTGCTGGCGTTCCTGTCATGTCATCAAAGAACAAGTATGGTTAAAAAAAAAAAGTATTGGTGTTATGAAACTCAATATTTGTTTTATTAGAATACAAAGAAGACGAGAATTCATTGTGAACAGTTTCATATTCTCCACATTCAGGAAACGGAACAGCTTTGTTGTCCTATCGCGATGAATGTGGTCTTCAAATGCAGACTTCAAAGGAGGCATCCCCTGACATGGGATCAGGCTATTTACTGACATTACCTACTAGCTTGCTGTGTATAAAGCCATTCAGTACTGTAATCTCACAAATCATCGCAACTCGACTGAGAAAAAAAAAGTGCCTTACGTATTCAGTGTACATCTAAATTCACCTCCAAAGCACCAAAGAGTAGAGTTCTACATCTGGTTTTAGGAGCTTGCAAACACGTCAGTCCTATGCGTTCCCATAGAACGAAACTGCATTATGAATTTGCGTCTAAGAAAACATATAATGTCATGGATTACGTTTGCTTTTGACGCAACGCAAAAGAGTTTCAAATGAGTTTGCGGAGGTCCATGTAGGGAGGATGTAAGGTGGATGGGTTTGTCTCCCTCCAGTGTGAACCAAGTACTTTGGTTGCTTAAACCTAACAAAGTAGTTCTGTAGTGTTTTGCTTCTATTTACAACAATAACCATGTGTTTCAATGTGACTGGACTTTACCCCAGAGAGCATGAGTAATTCCCTCCAAGGTTGGCAGAGGCACTGAGAATCACGAGGCTCCTCCCATAAACCAGCACCCCCATCTGTCTCTGCTCAGCTGAGGACATGTCGGTCAGGTCCATCTCCTGGGTGATGTCACTGGTCCAGATCACTTTGGCATCACCATGACTAGGACCTCTGCCATGAGGGCAGTATAGCGCCACCATCTCACCCGCCTTGACATATGTCTCTTTGGTTCTCCGGGGACACACGCCTGCAAATGAGTGTCACAACTTTTAGTTCATTTTAAGTGTGTAAAGCTAGAACATGAACTGGCTTGAGGCTTTTTTAAACCAGTACCAAAGGAGAGCTGGCGTCCAGCCCACTGTTTAAGTGACGATTGCATCTTGATTGGTCTATCAATTGGTCCTTATGAGCAAAATGGGTTGGACTCTTTGTTTCTCAACTCGTCTCTGAACCAGCACCGAGCAAAACGTGAGCATCAAAGTTTGGTTGTGTGGTCGTAAAGAGTTCATTAAATAGTTGTCTGTCTTATTTATTGGTTATAATATTTTACCGCATCTCTCACAGATTATATTGTTTAGTTGAATTACTGTTCTAGTCACATCAAATGAATCTCCATTTTTGTAACAGAAAACGTGCCATATATATATATATATATATATATATATATATATATATACACATACAGTATATACAGTTGTGGTCAAAAGTTTACATACACTTGTAAAGAACATAATGTCATGGCTCTCTTGAGTTTCCAGTTATTGCTACAACTCTGATTTTTCTCTGATAGAGTGATTGGAACAGATACTTCTTTGTCACAAAAAACATTCATGAAGTTTGGTTCTTTCATGACTTTATTATGGGTTAACAGAAAAAGTGATCAAATCTGCTGGGTCAAAAATATACATACAGCAGTGGTAATATTTGGTTACATGTCCCTTGGCCATTTTCACTTCAATTAGGCGCTTTTGATAGCCATCCACAAGCTTCTGGCAAGCTTCTCGTTGAATCTTTGACCACTCCTCTTGACAGAATTGGTGCAGTTCAGTTAAATTTGATGGCTTTCTGACATGGACTTGTTTCTTCAGCATTGTCCACATGTTCTCAATGGGATTTAAGTCAGGACTTTGGGAAGGCCATTCTAAAACCCTAATTCTAGCCTGATTTAGCCATTCCACTACCACTTTTGATGTGTGTTTGGGGTCATTGTCCTGTTGGAACACCCAACTGCGCCCAAGACCCAACCTTCGGGCTGATGATTTTAGGTTATCTTGAAGAATTTGAAGGTAATCCTCCTTCTTCATTATCCCATTTACTCTCTGTAAAGCACCAGTTCCATTGGCAGCAAAACAGCCCCACAGCATAATACTACCACCACCGTGCTTGACGGTAGGCATGGTGTTCTTGGGGTTAAAGGCCTCACCTTTTCTCCTCCAAACATATTGCTGGGCATTGTGGCCAAACAGCTCGATTTTTGTTTCGTCTGACCACAGAACTTTCCTCCAGAAGGTCTTATCTTTGTCCATGTGATCAGCAGCAAACTTCAGTCGAGCCTTAAGGTGCCGCTTTTGGAGCGAGGGCTTCCTTCTTGCACGGCAGCCTCTCAGTCCATGGAGATGCAAAACACGCTTGACTGTGGACACTGACACCTGTGTTTCAGCAGCTTCTAATTCTTGGCAGATCTGCTTTTTGGTGGTTCTCGGTTGACTCTTCACCCTCCTGACCAATTTTCTCTCAGCAGCAGGTGATAGCTTGCGCTTTCTTCCTGATCGTGGCAGTGACAAAACAGTGCCATGCACTTTATACTTACAAACAATTGTTTGCACTGTTGCTCTTGGGACCTGCAGCTGCTTTGAAATGGCTCCAAGTGACTTTCCTGACTTGTTCAAGTCAATGATTCGCTTTTTCAGATCCATGCTGAGCTCCTTTGACTTTCCCATTGTAGCGTTTGTGGGCGTTTGTATCCAAAGAGCCCTATTTAAATGGCCTCAGAGAAGTCACCAGTTGTAGTCACTCATAATCACTCACAAGAAGTTAAGAGGCCATGCTATGAAGCTCATTTCATTGACACAACTTTCTAAGCCACCAAAATTGCTAATTCATGTTACTGTATGTATATTTTTGACCCAGCAGATTTTGTCACTTTTTCTGTTAACCCATAATAAAGTCATGAAAGAACCAAACTTCATGAATGTTTTTTGTGACAAAGAAGTATCTGTTCCAATCACTCTATCAGAGAAAAATCAGAGTTGTAGAAATAACTGGAAACTCAAGAGAGCCATGACATTATGTTCTTTACAAGTGTATGTAAACTTTTGACCACAACTGTATATATATATATATATATATGAAACTTTGCGCCAGGGATTGGAAGGTTTTCGATCTCGTATCTGTCTGTGAATGAACAATTTACTGCTGTCAACCTATTGGAGGATATCTCTGATCAGGCTTGCAGATTTGCTATTTAAAGAAAGTTGACAGTTACATTTGGTGTGCCTCGTACTGGATCATTTGTGGAACAGCATGAGCTTGGCGGATGTGTCTTAAAAGCACAGTGGGGGCTCTTCACCACATCCTAATTTCTTGTCACATTTTGGTCTTGTGACTTCAGTGTGAAGGAAAATGAATCAAGTTTGTGAAAGTCAGCACTTCAGTGCAACTAAAGACACAAAGAGATTTGTGCCAATGTATTTAAACATTTGCACAACGTTTAATATCTATGATGATCACATCTGCATGTCACAGTGTATAGAAACAGTGTTATATTAATTATTAATAATAACTAACTACATTATCTTTCAGTGGTTTTGCCCATGCAGCGTCAAGTACAGTTACTCAAGAACTTGTATTTCCACTTCCTGCTACTTCATACTTATACTTATATACTTACACTACTTTGGCAAATCTTGCACGTTTTACTTCATTACATTTATTTGATAACTTTTGTAACTAGTTATTTTGCATATTCAGGTTAAAAATATAGAATGTAATCACAAAATACCCCTACATTTACCAGCTTTACACATGCATCAATAATAGTAATTCAATTGCATAATAAAGGTTACATCATTCTGAAAGATTCAGTTCTGTCTGTCTGTCTGTCTAATCTCAAACAACATATCAAGTTGAGTGTTAAAGGGGGAACAGTCAACCTGAGAGCATTTTCTTACCTGTTAATGATGCAAGGAGTAATAACAGAGGGAGCAAATGTACTTTCACCTTCATGATAACTTGCAGCGCAGCACAACAAAACACACAAGAGCGTCGTTTGAGCCGCAGTCCGGCCGAGTTGCACATTTCCCACAATCATGTGAAACCACACTGGGTGACGATGAAAAGCCAAACGTAAGGAACAGCGTCACGTTGCTGCTACCGCAGTGTAGACTCATCAACCGTTGAATTTCTCCTACCAAGTCATGATCTCCACAATCAGTGTTATGGCGATATGTCATTTTGTTGATGATTTCCCTCCATGAGAAATGACGAGAAATGAAACTTAAACTAATACAACCTCCCTGTTGTTGTGGTTTTGTGTCATCCGCACTGGCAGTTGGAACCACACACATATTCGCTCTGGAAAATAGGGCAGGGACACCCACATCGATGAATGCTGTGAGCAGATGTGTAGCGGCAGTTTCAGATATAAGTAGAGGAAACAATGTGGCTGACTCATTAGCTCCTTGTAATAGGGGGTCAGGACCGGAGACCTTTGCCTTCTCTCTGTAGAAGTTGGACAAATGAAACGAGTTCACAATGATTCAATCTTCCTCCTGGCTGGGGGGGGCGGTATAGTCTATGGGGTTAGAGCAGGCCAAGCCACTGGCTGCAGGTAAGCCCAACAGGGCTAAACAGGGACGCTTTTAAAGAATGGATAAATGATATAGAGAGGAAGAAGGACAGACAAAGAGAGCTGCACTGATGAGATAGAAACGAAGTTTGGATTTCGTTGGACATGATCAGCAAAGGGTTGATTCAAAGACTATTAGTACTTTTAAAATCTATGCAACTTGCTGTTGCTTTTTTGACATGGGGGAAGAAATAGGTATCCTGTACTTAAGTAAAAGTATAATACCAAGATGAAAACAATGCTCCATCGGAAGAAGAAATCCTGCATTCAAAATCTTACTTGAGTAAAAGCGCAGAGGTCAAAAGTTAGAAGTATGCAAGTGTTAGAATAGTATTACTGATTCATGAGTGTGTGCATGTAGGCAGCTGCATTCTAATGTTGTTGTGCCAATTGAGATGATTAACAGGTTCCTGCAGAGAAAACATTTCTGCCACACAAAGTCGTGGTTATATTTTCAGACTTTGCTCCGTCATTGTTTTTTTGACTTGGGAATTATTGAGATAAGTGTTACGTTTTAAAAAAAATAAAACAAGAAAAGAATTTCTCAGCCATGGTAGACACTGCTTAATTTTAAGATGTGATGAACCAAACCCACTGCTTTACATTTCCCACAATGCAACCGGACGCCTCTTTTCACACCATCTTGGGTTATTTTTAGAGACTGTCACACCTGTATGTCAAGTTGGGTTTTTGTCCTGTCTCCACGTTTGTTTTGTGACTTCCTGTTTTATTTTGGAAATTAACTCTCCTCTCGTTTCAGGTTCCTTGCCCTTCCTCATGTGTCACCAGTCTGATTGTCTTCCCTGATTCCTGATTGTCTCCACCTGCTCCCCCACTTCCCTCATGTGTACTTATAGTCTGCGTCTCCCCTTATCCTGTGCCAGTGTGTCATGTCCTTTTGCCTTGCACACCCGCCTCATGCTATCAGCAAGTCCAAGCCTTAGTATTGTCTATCCCGTTCTCGTTTCTTGTTTCTTGTTTCCTCTGTAGGAGCGACCTTGTTTTGCATTTTGCCATTTTGATCATCCAGCTCTTTGAGTTGAATCAGAGCTTTTTTATTTGTAGTATTATACCTTCCTTGCGAAGTGATTTTTGGTTTGGCTTTTGCCGTTTTAACTTTACTGCTCTTTGAGTTAAATCAGAGTTTTTAGTTCTGCTTTATTAGTTTGTTTTCCTGCCTCGCTAAAAGAGGTTTTGTTTCCAGGGATTTCCCTGAGCCTTTTTGTTGAAAATAAAAGATCGTCAGTTGAACCGTAACACCTGCGTCCGAGTCCTCATCAAGAGTTCCCTCCGTGACAGAGACTTGACAAAGCTTCTCCACAGCCATAGACTTTATGCAACTGTTTTCACAGACTGAGCTGTTAATCCCCATAACCACATGAAAGCCACCCTTTAAGAACAACAAGGTGGCTCACATATTTCCACTCAATACCTGCAGTACTTACTGATTTACCATGCACACAAATGTGACATGCCATGTTCTTCGTTTAAAACGAGGATGCATTACCTGGTCTGGCACATCAGCCATGACCACACAAACACATAGCTGACAGACGCAACAGAAGCACCTTTAAAGCGGCTTAAGTCAATGTTTTTATGTTGTATTTGATAATGTGAAAACAATAGTGGGGGCTTTTTTTTAGAGAAAAAGCTCAGAAAATCCACTGTACTCTACCTGCTCAGTACCAAACATCAGAAAGACATGCAGCTAGCGACTAGCTGGGGAAGAAAGTAGAGCAGTTAAAAGAGACAGATATCTCCCTCAGAGACCAAAGCCAGAGCTAAAAGAGATTGACTGTTTGACTTACATTACATCAAGTGGCCAGAAACTATGACTCAAAAGTTATGATAGTGTTGCTCCTTAACAGCTGGACAATTAAATAAGCAATTGTTTGCAAACAACTTTGCCATATTTTAACTTATAAGGACAGTTCACCCCAAAATCACCTCTTACCAAAGAAATACAGGACCTTTGTCTTCCGGGAGACCGTTATTCATGTCCCGTGCGTAACTAAACTAAAAGTAAGTGTTGACATTTTGTCACCTGAGTTGTAAGTCACTTGGTGCCGCTACTCAGTCCATAAATAGACTAACTGAGCGGTTTTGTTGCCGAAACCTAACTTCCTGTGAAGACAGAAGATTACAAGATTACAAGTATTCCATGTCCATGTAGGAACTATAGTGTCTATCTTTAGGGGTGGGATGCTCCCTTTAAAAAGGTGATATGTGAAAGTTATATTCTTTTTTTTCTGCTGCACCCAAGTGGCCCAAAAAACTCTGTTATTGCAGGTTTAAGGATCATATTTGTTTTTGATACAATTTATGGTCAGCACTTTTAGACAATAGTCATTCAATGTATTAAATGTATTTGCATTTGTCAAATCTACAGAACACTCGACTTGTATAAAGCCATTTCATGTTGTTGGTCATTGTTGCGTTTTATATATATATATATATATATAAAACCATTTGTCACGTGTTGTACATAATAGTTTGGTTTATTGGTTTATTTCTACCTTTGTTCAGCTTATTGTCATTGTTTCTACCTGTGTGGCTATTCTATCTTCCTCTAAATAATTTTTGGAACTGTAAACCCAATAATATTCCTGTATCATATATTATCACTTTTCATATTTTATTCTAATTTCTAAATATATGTTCTTGACTTTTGCAGTACTTTGCCTGTATTTGTATTTCCTCTTAATGTTTATATGTATGCACCAAATACCAAGGCAAATTGAAAGTGAAACCTACTTATTAATTATTATCGGTATTCTGAAGTATTTAACTGGCGATACACCGGGGGGGGGGGTTATATTGTGAAGAAGTCACAGGAAATGACCGCAACTGTTCAACTACAAAAACTTCCACTGGGTGGCAGAAAAACATCAAACAAGCTGATATAAAATGCCCTCATCATGCAAACAATGGTCCACATATTCAGCAAACATGGAGCAACAACGTGTTTCTCCAATATTCACCGGCCTTTTGGTTTAGTTGTGATTTGAGAACTGTTTAGTGTGTGTGGATTTATCAGCGTGTGTCTGCCTTCAGGGAGTTGATGAGAACATCTGACATCAAAATGTACACTACACAAGACTAAAAAGCTCATCTTTTCACATTACACATATGAATTGCTATATTGTTGATATCAAAAAACGTGTATTAATGCAGGTTTAAAAGTAGTGGTAAAACAAAAACAACATAAAAGTGCATTTTTTAATATCTTGACGTGTGACGGTGCATATTTTCCATCTTTCCCACAGTGCCCACACTTGATTGGCCTTTTTCACAGAATACATTTGGACATTTCACTGGAATAATAAAAAAAAAAAAAAAAAGGTGTTAAAAACTCAATGATGGCTGACTTCCAATTAGCTACTTCATTTTCAGGGTTCTGGTACTGTGCATGCTGGCTCAAAAGTTACAAAAACACAGAATCCTGGTCTTTTTCCTCAATGACTAGTCAAAATATTTGTGGAGAAAAAAGCGGATTCGTTGATTAACAATGATTAACTATATTAAATATGAATTCTCTCTTATAAGTAGTATGAAAGTTGCCAACCATCTTGCAGTATGACCTGACTTAATGGCATATAGTTAGACCATAGATATGACTAAATACAGTAACAGTTATCATCCTGGGTAGTTGTCTAAGGTAAAAGCTTCATTTTGGAATCCTGCTGTGGGGCCGGTAGCTGATAGCGTAGCTGCTTCCAGAAGGAGGAAGAATGCGACATGGAGCTCATGCCCTTCCACGTGACACAGTCTGCGGCCTCGCCAAGAAGCTGCAAGGCCTCCGGTAACGAACCAGATCTCGACGCTTCTGTTGTCTCAGTTCGGATGACAACCAAGCGAGTCTGCCGCTCCACAAGGGCGGCATGGATGGCACTCAGCAGGCCAGATCCTGGACCGGGATCTGAAGAGGTGGGAACCAAAACCACCGTCCGGCTCTGCTCTATGCAGTCCAGCACTGCCTCCGCTGCAGCTGCAACCAACCAGAGTTCAGATTATTCTTTATTTCGTGAAGATTTTTCATTTTTTTTCTCTATTTTAACAGTATGTCTTACCTTTCCCTGGTAAGACGTCACGGTCATAAAGACAGAGACTGTACCCAAACCTCTCTTCCAAAACACTCTCCAGACATTTTCTGTCATCTTCATTTAGTCCTGCGTCTGTGTCGCTCTTGTAACACATCAAAAAGGCATCATAGCTCTTTCCATCTAAACAAACAACAACAAACAAGAAGCAGCTTTGTCACGTCTATCATTCTGTCTGACGTCCAGATATGTACCTCTTAAACATGAGTTGTTAGCTACAATGAACCAAAAACATGGATCCCACCTGAGATGCTGCTATGGCAGCTAAGAGTGTCTCTTAGGAAAAGAGTGATGTTGATTTTGAACCTCACATAGATAACGACTGTCAAAACCATCACCACCACAACGCCGACAATGCTGAGAGCCAGGGAAACGTAAGAAGGACGAGCTGTAGGGAAACAACAGGGAGAATAAATGTATTGAAATGTTCATTTAAACACTCATTAATGGTAGTAGTCACTTGAATTTGAATTCTGGCTCAAAAAGGCTTTTCTGACATATTTTTTTTAAGACTAAACGATTCATTCATTATTTCAAACGTGATAATCGTTAGTGGCAGCACCACTCAAAAAGGTAGAACTACACAAGTAGATTGAACAGGTTTAAGATTCAAGGCAAGGTTCTTGAACACACATTTGGTCTATCCATCCATCTTACACACGTTTTTGGGCCAAGGTGATGGTGACGTTTGAGTTTACAGATACAGATTCCAGACTACAGGTGTAACTTTTTGATAAATCTTCCTCTGACACGCTTTTGAAGACTAGAGATGCCGTCATCTTTCTTACTCCAGCATTATTTTCACTGGAATGGAAAGAAAAGTGAGAAAGACAAGCTTTTTGTGTGTGTGTTGAGTGTTTATGTGGCCACTTTAAACATGTGCACTTCCAGTTTGAAGTGTTTACCGTGTGTAATTGTAGAAAACAGGAAAGCTGTTGTTTGTTTCCACCTCTGATTTCCCGTCTAACCAGAACACTTCGTCAAAGACTGAATACAGAACAGCTTCACAATCAATCACCACCGTTGCGCCTACAAAAAGCAGAGTTTTCACAAGTTAATTTTAAAGCTATAAGATGTGTATGTAACTACACAATAACACAGACACTCACCTAAATCTACATTAAGTACACCACTTTTGCGTGGTGAAAGTATCATTGATTGTCCAGATTTTTCTGTGCAGGAAAAAGGGCAAACATTTAACACACAAATAAAACATATTGAAGTCTATGACAATAAACAGACCCAAAAAGCATTTTTTTCCCTCACCCTGTGGTTCGACTTTAAGCAGCACTGTAAAGGTCATGTTATATAGTTGACTATAATACAGGTAGGATCTGGTACAGGTGTATTCACCGTGGTCATTCACTTCCACACTTGAGAAGTTGCCCTTTGTTGGCAAAGACTCGCCGTCCTACAAGATGGAAAAATATGTTTTTTTAAAACGTGAAGTCATTGTAAACCAGCTTTAGCCTCAAATGCAGAAAAACATGCAGCTTTTTATTTTCAAATCTTGTTCGCAATCAAAAATCAGCTGTGTTCACATACCTTGTGCCATGTAATGCCATTGGTGGTAATATTCGGCGTGTTTCTAGCAGGTACATTTACCTCGGGACAATTCAATTCGCAGGCCTCTTGAGTGTAACATATTTGAGGGTACTGGGTCCTCTTCTCATACTCTCCGGACTGTGTTGTGCATACTATCAGCCTGAACCAGAACTGGCTGCTGGCATTCCTGTCATGTCATCAAAGAAAAGGTTAATATGAAGATTTCACATTCTGTGAAGAATTTAAGTTTAGAAAGCATTCCTAGTATGTTTAATAGCACCCCTAGTGGTGGATATCTTATGCCAATGTTTATTTATAAGTTTTAAGCCAAAGGTATTATTATATAAAATGTCATAACATGTTTAATTGTAGAAGTGTTAAACCATAAAAGCATAACCATTGCATATTTTAAACTAAAGGTATAGTGTTGAGCCATGAGGGAGAGACAGGGACCTTTGAAATAAGCTTTTCAGATTCGTAAGCGACCATATGGTGATGAGTTTGGAGTGGCCGGCTGCAGGAATGTGAGAAGGTGTGAACAGCGGGGGAAGGAAACATATTGATCAAGCAGAGATGTTGATGATTACAGCCCTATGGAACAGGGGGGGGGGGTTCGCTCCAGATGAGGAGGGACGGACCAGGCCAAGGAGGTCAACCGAGAGTGGACACTGCACTGTCCGAAACCAGGAGGGAACAGTTGGATTTCAGCCAATCACAAAGCTGATAATGGACTTTTAAAGTTTCAGGCAGGGACTTTAAAGTATAAGACATTGTTGCCGAGGATCTCTCTTAAGTTCTCGTTGCTGACCACTTTACAGGTAACCAGAGAGGTGGGCTGTTGGGTGGGGGCGCGTTAACTCTGATCCGCGGAACATATTCAATCGATAGTGCACTTCAGTTTGTAATTGTTTAACTTCTGTTAGTTATTAAATACTTTTTGATTGTAAACCGGAACCAGCTGGTTATTTGATACGACTCTGCTGACAAAAAGTACAGTAGAGAGCGTGACCTGCCCGCCTTCCATAGCGAGAGAGGTAGAATTCCCAACATTCACAGTTTAAACATTATGCAGAGGCTCTGAATGTGAATTATGGAGACAGCTAAAAAAGATTCCAAAATGCAAAGTAGTTAGTAGATAGTTTTAGTATCTTTTGGCGAGAATGATGTCTGCTAGCGCCACATTGCAACAGACCTTCTAAGGCATTTGGTTTGTGGCTGACAAGGTTTCTCACAAGGAGTAGCATGAAATTTAGTTCAGACAATCAATCGCTTAAGGATGACTTGTAATCCATTACTTTTCATCTAGCGCCACCATCAGATCAACAAAATGTCCAAATTGGTTTATAACCAAATACTTGCAAAAGTAATGACATCTGCTGTACTTTGTGTTTAGTGCCAGTTAGCGAATGTTAGCATTCTATCAAGCTAAACTAAGATGGTGAACACTATTCGCTTAACATCAACATGTTAGTGTTGTTAGTGTTAGCATATAGCTCAAAGCAGCGTCATCACAGAGCTGCTAGCGTGGCTTTAGGCTCTTGGTCCTGCTTATCTCTTAATGCAGCTCATTATAATGGCAAGCAACTGGTTCAAGGGCTCAGTGCAAGGATAAAAGCTGTAGTTGGTAATAAACTAGTAAACTACATTTACGTTACTGCAGATGTTAGATAAGACAACAATCGACAAATTATGCTTTCAGAATATGAGTTCTACAATATTTTATAATATAGCAAATATTTAAAACATCTATACTTTGAGTTCATTAGATATAAGAAGATATATAGAAATCACCAGAGTAAAACCTTATTCATTAGGGACTCTAGGAACTGAGAGCCAAGATAATCCCTTAGGGGTACAAAGAACTATTTATGCAACTTTTATAGTCTTGTTCAATGTCAGTCTTAAGAACGAAACACGGTTTAAATGTGCTTTCTGGGAATTGTGCTCCTTGTAAGAGAGGAATGCTGTTCATTAACTTGTTTGGACTTTACCCCAGAGAGCATGAGTAATTTCCCCGATGGTTGACAGAGGCACTGAGAATCACGAGGCTCCTCCCATAAACCAGCACCCCCATCTGTCTCTGCTCAGCTGAGGACATGTCGGTCAGGTCCATCTCCTGGGTGATATAACTGGTCCAGATCACTTTGGCATCACCATGACTAGAACCTCTGTCATGAGGGCAGTACAGCGCCACCATCTCACCTGCCTTGATATACGTCTCTGTGGTTCTCCGGGGACACACGCCTGCAAAGTGTCAGAAATGTTCGCTAATATCATTATGGAAAACTATTGTTACTGTGAACTTGCCAACAACAACCAACAACCAACAGCAAAAAAACAACTACAAATTCTACAAATTACGACACATTATTTGACTTTTTACTGCTGGATGAGAACAGCCTGGTATGTCACCCTTTGTATAACAATACTGTGAGATATATTTGGCCACATCCCAATTTCTTGGTGGCTTTAATCGTCTTGTGCTTTTCTTAAGGGAAGTTGGTCAGCGTCTGTGGGAGCACTTAGCACTTAAGAAAGCTTTGTATGCTATTTGGCATGTCTCATAAACACATGGATATTTCACAATGCAGGATTGTTGATTACAGGAGTTTGAATAAAGACTATTCAAGACCCTAATCAAAGTACCTGTGCAACAGAGTATTTAAAATATATAAAAGTTCCGCAACATCAATCTATTCTTTCCATTTTTTTAAAATACTGAATCATTTCAGCTCTCTGGGTCTGGGTAGTTTATTATTAAAATGTCATTAACTTTTTTTTTATGTAAAAGTTGTACATCTGTCAAGTAAATAAAAGCAATTATAGCCTATAGTGTTTCCCTCTGAAATAGAGCATAGTTTAAGGTAAAGTAGTATAAAACAAATGGTTAGTAAGTCCCCTTAAATTCAGCACTGGAGTATAGTATATAGTTATTTACCACCATAGGCTATTACATATCAGTGTACTTTGAATGTTGGATATTTCACAGCACATCTAAACAAATAAACACATTACTCAACCTGTAGCTACTGATGAAGCGCTCATTTTCTTAGACCTACCTGTCAATGACATGAGAAGGATCAGAATCATCAGTATTCTCTCCATCACGATAAAAACACCTCACATCAGGGATCCACAAGTGTCCTCTCAGAAACGTCTTGGTGTTCTGTGGAATCATTTCGCCTCTCCTTCAAATGAAGTGAAAATGAAAGAGAAGCTGGATCATAAACAAGCTCTTAAAATCCCTTCCGACAGGAGTAGTAACATTTCAAGCAGCCCATAGCTATTTATAGTACATGGGTTGTATGTAATAAGCACTTAGAACAATAAATATATGTAGCTATATCTGTGTTGACTTTAGTAATGGACAACCGAATTAATGTAAGCACGGTATTTCAATGTCTGAATATGGCATGTGTGCTGGAGGAGTTAAGGTGTTATCAGTGTTTACCAGCTGTTACAAGTTGCTCCACAACTTCCCGGAAACACATTCTTCAAATGATTGCACTTGAAGCCTGAGCCCGTTTTTTTAGGAGGCTGTCCTTGTTAGGGCCCGAACACCGACGAAGTCGGGCGAAGGCCCGATTGTAATTCAAAGAATTATTATTATTATTATTATTTCTCCTCTAAAATCGCATTTTTCAGGGCTTTATCATACTCAAAAACTCCCCAAATTTGGCAGGCGGATAAGGACTGCGTGAAAATTTGAGATTTTATGGGTCGCATGCTCATGTATGACAAAATGGCTCACTAGCGCCCCCTACAGTTTCATGTCTGATTAACATAAACTTTGACACACATATTCAGCTCCATCTGCTCTACAATCATTACACTCAAATTTTTTAGCTCCGCCCATTCAGATTTCCACCATTTTCATTTTTGTGAAAAACACATTTTTGCAAACTGCTCCTATACGCTGTGTCAGATTGCTACCAAATTTGCTGTGGATCATTAGTCATTCAATTTCATCAAAACCCCCCCAAAAGTTTCTTGATAACTTATCGCGTTATCAAGTTATGGGCCAATGAACTTATCAGGGGCGTGGCTCTGTACATCAATCAACCTCACTTTAAAACCATTGTGCCTATCATCACAAAATTTGAGGCAAATGTCCACATAGCAATCTGTAACGTACCCTCACATTTTCATTTCCTTCAGCCACTAGGGGACGCTACAGTAGTTAGCTCTTTTTGGCCATTTTTCCCGTTTTCAGGCTTTGTATTTTCACAAACTCCTCCTACAGTGTTTATGCGATCGGCTTCAAATTTGGTCAACACGATCTTAAGACTTTTATAATGAAAAGTTATCAAAATCATGAGTTTTCATGCAACAACCTTGGCGTGGCGTGGCATCCATTTTGGTCAATTTTTCATGAAAATTGAAGTTGTTGTAACTCCAAGGTACATTGTCAAATCTGCCCAAAATTTCTTATGCAGGATGCTAGTCCAGGCCTAAAAACATTCCCATGCCTCAATTTTCACATAATCATAGCGCCACCTACTGGCAAAGGGAAATGACAAGTTTTACACTTTGATGTACTCCGCCTAGCCATTTCACCAGATCAACCTCACATTCTAGAAAGAAAGCCTTTAGACATTGATGATAGTTCATCATGAATATTGTGAGGTTTCGTATAACTCTGTTGCCTTGGCAACGCTTTGTTCGCCATGAAAAAGCAAGCTGATTTTTCTGTGATTTGGGATACTCCAAAACTCATGAAACTTTGTACATATGTCGTAGGTAATGAAATTAAAGATCTCATGTGGATTTTTGGCTTGGTCGTTATAAATTGTCTCGATAGCGCCCCCTGCAGATTTTCAACAAAGCAGCCCCAGCGCCTTGTTTAACCTACATGTATGAAATTTGGTTGGCACATGTATCCTATGGAGACTTACAAAAAAGTCTCTTGGGACCATGCTCTAAAATCAACCAAAAGTCGTCCATTTTGATTTTTATGTGAATTTTCCCTCGATTTCTAGTTGCTATACTTTAACGAACTCCTCCTAGGGACTTTGTCAGAGCCACTTCACATTTGGACAGTACAATCCAAAGACCTTTGTGATTAAAAGTTATCAAAAGCTTTATGTTTGATGGAATGGCGTAGCTGTGGCGTGGCGTTCATTTTATGCAACTCCCATTAAACTACGTTTTCAGGCTTTGTATTTTGACAAACTCCTCCTACAGAGTTTATGCAATCAACATCAAATTTGGTCAGGACAATTTAAAGACCTTTGTGATGAAAATGTATCAAAATGGTGAGTTTTCATTGAACGACCTTGACATGGCGTGCGCCCACTTCGCTCACATTTTGTGCCATTCGCTATGAAAGAGGGAGTTGTTGTAACTCAGAGGTACATTGTCCAATCTGCCCAAAATTTGTTATGCATAATGCTATTTCAGGCTCGAGCACATTTCCATGCCAAAATGTTCTCAAAGTCATAGCGCCACCTACTGGCAAAAGGAAATGACACGTTTTATACTTTGATGTACTCCTCCTAGCCAGTTGATCTGATGGACTTCACATTTTCTGAGGAAAGCCTTGAGACATTGATGATACTTCATCATGAATTTTGTGAGTTTCCGTTAAAATATGTTGCATGGCAACGCATTATTCACCGTGAAATGGAAGCTCAGTTTTCTGTGGCTTAGGATGAACAAATAGTCATGGAACTTTGCACATGTGTCAAAGGTGATAAACATAAATAACTAATATGGGGTTTTGCCTTTTCTTTTAGAAATTGCCTTGACAGCGCCCCCTACCAATATTCAAAAGAGCAGCCCCAGCGGTACATTTCACCTAGATGTATGAAATTTAGTAGACACATGTATCACATTGAGACTTAAAAAAACAGTCTCTTGAGACTATGCTCTAAATTATACTGGAAGTCTGCTATTTAGATTTTTGTTTGAATTTTCCATTCATTTTTGACCATTTCTAGGCGCTATACTTTAACGAACTCCTCCTAGGGAATTTTGCGGATCCAATTCAAATTTGGTCAGTACTATCTAAAGACCTTTGTGATTAAAAGTTATCAAATTCTTTACGTTTGATTGAATGGTGTAGCCGTGGCGTGGCGGCCATTTTACGTGACTCCCCATGAAACAGCAAGCTGATGTATCTCCACTGGACTTGTTCAAATCTGTCCCAAACTTGCCATGCTTCATAACAGTCATGGCTTGAGGATGTCTACAAGCCAATTTTCCATCTAAGTCAAAGCGCCACCTAATGGTGAAAGGAAATCAGCGTTATTTGACAAACGATATCCGATTCACATGAAAGTTACATGATGTTGTCTACACTTGATATAGAGCAACATAAATTATGTTGACGCGCGTTGTTTAGCGCCACACAGTGGTTGCAGGAAGTGGTGGACTATTTGCAAAGCAGAATTTCCAGGGTCAAATACTCCAAGCAGGAAAAAAACGTCTAACTCGTGGTCGCGTTATCTGATGGTCGCAGACATTCTTGGCAGCGTAAGCTGAGGTCTCGTAAGTACCCTCGACGTACGCAAAGATGCGAGGGCCCGCTCATCACTGCTTGCAGCTTTAATATATTTTTGTAATTTTGGGAAGTACTAATACAGTGGATTTGATTGAACTGAGTCCAAGTTCCCCAAAATGCAAAACCCCACCCTTCTATTTTGAATCAATTATTTAATTGAATTCATTATTTGTTCATTCAGTTGACTATTAAACTATGTTTGTAAATTGTATTTGACAACATTGAGATCTAAATGCTGTTTCACAATGATTCTTCAAATCGTATTGATTAGTTAACAAGTAGGCTTTTGTCAAGGGTGAAACCTGCATGGATAGCCTATTTTAATATTATTATTATTATTATTAATAATAATAATAATAATAATAATAATAATAATAATACCAGTGCACCCTCGTGTATATTACCTTTTCGGGCTTCCAAAAACGTGTGTCCAACATTATATTGCTGACAACTACAAGATGAAACTTGAACTGCTTTGTTGTCGTTGTGTATCTGCGCTCCACTGGAAACCCGGACCAGTGCGTGCCGTGCGGGGGTGCATCGCTCCGGGCAACCGCTGCTCTCGAGTGCGCGTCTTAATCTCTGGCAGTCGCAGCTCATCAGGTAGAAGGCGGACGTTACAGAGAGACCTTTTATAAAAACTTCATCCTGTGATGATTTTTCAAACGGTTTAACAAACATGACGGACATTCTGCGGCTGCTGTCAGAAGCGGACAGGCGGACTTTTCCTACTCTCTCCCAGCTCTCAGAAAACGGTCAGACAAAAAACGTCTTGCTTTTTTTAAAACCAGAGTGAGCGTGATAAACAGCTTATTCAGCTGCTGTAGAAGTTTATGTGTTCGGTGTATACACTGCTAATAACGTGTGCAGGCGTCTCCATTTCGCCATATAACTAAACGTGCTTTTTTCCCCAGATATACAATGTATTTGGGCTGATGTGTCTGCCCACATTGAACGTCAGATGGCCTTACAAAAGGTTAGATCTATCTATCTATCTATCTATCTATCTATCTATCTATCTATCTATCTATCTATCTATCTATCTATAATTGATTGATTGATCCAACAGGGGGTCCACCTGACCGGACTGGGGACCTTCACCTTCTCTCAGCAGAAGTTGGACATAGGAAACAAGTTCACAATGATCCAACGACCCATCTTCCTCTTGGCTGGGAAACTTGTCCAGTCTCTGGGTTTAAAGCAGGTCAGGCCGCTGGCTGCAGGTGAGCACGTTTTTTGAAGAAATGCCTTGTAAGGATGTATGTCACCACAAACTCATCTGAAAAAAGAAAAAAGAAAAAAGATAGAGAAATTGAAATCAAATATAGATCAGGAGAATTTAAGAACCTGAAAACGCTACTTTTCAATCAGCTTTCTTTGAGTGATGGATAAGTATTTAAAATAGGTATTATAATATCATAATATAGGTTTGTGTGTGTGTGTGTCCCTCGCAGCAACACACCTACCGGTGGTGCAGCTGAACTTTGCAGCTGTCTCACAAGAGACTCCTTTCAGTCGAGACGTAGTGGAGGGCTGCGTTAGAGAAACTCTTCTTCTCCTCTTCAGGGCTTTGGCCTCTGAACAAAACATATTCCTCACCTTCCAGGGAATTGGAGTTTTGTCCTTCAAGAACAACAAGGTGGCTGCACTGCTCATCTATATTTCTAAGTCTGGGACTATGACCACAGGTCTTCTGCTAAACGTAATCTCGTCTGATGTGATTCAAAAGGTGCGGATGAAGTTCAACAGAGGTTTTATTAATGCTATGGATGGAACTGGTCGGCTGCTGTTAGCCTTTAACGACGTAAGTATGAAGACACACATGTGTGTTTGCATGTTATGGTGCGTAATGAATGTACAGTGTATGCGTTGGGGCGGGTCATCTGTACTCTTGTCCCTGCAGAGACCTGGGAGCAGTGTCTCTTTGCTGTCTGGTGGCCTGTCCAGGCTTCAGAGGCCACCGACTGCCAACCCCGTCACCCTGCCAACTGTCTGCTCTCCTCAGCCAGACAACAAAGCTGGGGACAAAGACGTATGGTGCTTGTCACCAGCTCCAGACCAAAGGAATGCAGGAGGTGAAAGAGCTTTTGGCACAAGGCTGAGAATTTGGGGTTTGATAGCGCTTTAATGAATCTAAATTAAACATTGGATCAAATCCAAATCCTTTCAAATCTTGCAGCAAAGGAAAATGATACGTGTTCCTCACTGTTAAGGCTGGAGCTACAGTAGCTGTAGCAGCTGAAATAAACATGATGTGGAAATTATGTTAATTCACATTTATCAATGTGTTTGGAGGTCATTTTGGGAAATAAGGCTTATTGGATTTCTTATGGAAATGTTGACTCTGTTACATAAGAGGCTACAGAAAACGGCCGATTAGCTTAGCTTAGCATAAAGACTGGAAGAAGGGGGGACAGCAGCACAAACATAACAAAATCCACCTACTGCATTCCTAAACTCACACATTTACACCTTATATCTTGTGTATTTAATCTGTACAAAAAAAAAAGTGGTTTCACAGGGAGTTATGTGCCAAAGTGTTTCTTTTTTAGATCAGTGACTTTCTGGAGTCTCGGCTGGTTGCCTGGTTATGACTCAAGGAGGTTTTTGTACATACAGATGTGTTCTCCTGCTTCCAGTCTTTATGCTAAGCTAAGCTAAGCGGCTTCATATTTATCGCACAGCAAGTGGTGTTGATCTTCTCAACAAACGTTTGTCAGGAAAGCAAATAATTATTTCCGAAAAAATGTGCTGGTATTCCTTTAAGCCGTGTCGTTGCACTTGATGAACTGGTTGCACCAGCAGGATGAGCTGGAGCACCGGTTCTCACGTCATCCAAAATTACTCAAGCTGTTACTTTCAATGTGGTGTACGATAGCCAGTGTTTATGAATGGACAGCTCTGATAAACAACTCGATTATACAAGACTGCTGAAGCTTAATGAGTCTAATGACCCACTTTTAAGCGATCCAATCTAAAGCGAAGGATTTGATTTAAATCTCTCTTGTAACTGTCTTCTGCTAAAGTTTCACTGTGGGACTTTAAGGGGCAAAATATAGATATTTACTTTAAAGGAAAGTTTGTATTGTATGTTATTTTCATACTGCATTGCAACAGGCTGTTAAAAGTGAACATATACCAAACAACTAATGTTTATGTTTTAAATAGATAAAGGAGTGATGGTAGAGTATATGCTTTGAGTTCCTTATATATCTCTATTCTGAGCAGACTGGATGATAGAACGCTCATTACAACCACAAGAGACTTCTTGCAAAAAATGACTCTCTATTGAAACCCATCTCTTATCAAAAAAACGAATTATGTAGCGGAGGTTGGGTCTAGAATTAATAACGATAGATCAGGTGCTGTCATATGAAGTGCAGTCATAGTAACAGTGAACCCACTCAGAGTGTTGTATGTCTCTGCAGAAGTTCCCCAACAGAGACAATCTAAATCCCATCAGCCACTGCAGCCTGCCAAGATGAAAGCTGTCAGCCTGTCTGAAGAACTGAATCCAAAACCCCCCATGGAGGCCACAGACAAGTACAACACACACAAAGACACAGACAGACAAGCACACCCAGTCTATGGAGAGGTTCAGTTTGCAGAGCGCAGAGCTCTTGTTTGCAGGTAGATGAGTCAGTGTGAGCGGAGAGCTCTGTGGTGGTCTTATATTGTTACAGCCCGGAGGCAGCTTCCAGCTCCATCAATGATGCACAACTACCTGTGGGACAGATTCCTCCTCTGTCATCACCTCACCTTCACTGTCAGAGCGCACACACACACACACACACACACACACACACACACACACACACACACACTCTTCTTAAATTGAGAACGGTAGTGTGGTCACAAACGATATCCCTGTTATTTTTATCTTGTTGCAAGCAAGTCTATGAACACCGTCAGTGCACCTCATTTTTTTTTCTTCCAGCAGATTTTCAGAGTCACTACAGATAACAGGAGGACTCTAGAGCCACTCATTTTGTCATGATATCCTCAGAAACAGCTAGAGCACCCTTCACACCTCAAACACATGTCTATGATGCAACAAGGCCCCATGTGAAACTTCATACAAATACAACAGCTGTTCACAACAATGCTTTTGTGATTAAAAGTATTTTTTTCTGCTTTAATTCAAAAGTTCCTTTTAACTGGTACTAAATTAAACACTGTATAAGCTTATTTATTCAGTTTATTAGTATATAGCCGATTAGACATTTTTAAAAAATCTTTTTTTATGCCCAATGACTTATTTCAAAGAAATGTATGAACACATCACTGGTAAACATGGGACTTAAAGTGATACATTTGTGTGATTCTTTGTGGAGAAACTCCACAGACAGATCTGTCGATTGACTCAACTAATCGTTTATTTGTCAAAATCGTATCGTTAGCCGTCTAAGAATTTCTTTGGTCGAGGACAGCGCTCAAATTGACATGCAGACATGTAAACTCGAATATATTAATCAAAGAAGAATTCAAATTTATTACGCACAAGGAAATCACACTGGTCAGTGAATCCACTTTCCTGTAATAAGGTAACACCACACTGCACACGCACCAGGGAGTCGCTCTCCTCGCTGAACAGTATGGTAAAGGCTCTGTTTCATCTCCCAGGCCTCCCACCTCCGTCACACCACCAGAGGTCACCCCCAAACTGGAGAAGCCTCGCGTGACCGTTAGCTGCACTGGCCACACTCGTGCTGGACAGGTGTGTACTGTAGGTTTGTACGTGTAAATCCAATCTGGCTTTTATACAGCTAGATTCACTTTCTTGTTGGCGCGATTGGTTCGAAACACCAAAATTAGATGTTATTCATAGGGAATTACGTTTTATTGATATGATCGTTTGAGTAAAATATTGCGCTGGTTGTACCCAAGCAATGCATTACCTACCAAGTATTTATATTAGACAGCGTGTAAATAACTATATGTTTACATTACTGATTAATAACTGTGTATAATTATTATTACTGTCTTGTCATCGTAGGAACTGTGCTACCTGTGTATGCAGCGGGCCCAAAGAAATGTTCCAGTCTACCTGAGGGAGCAGCAGCAGGCAGAGGAGCGAGCTCAGGAGAAACTCTTACTGCTGAAAGAACAACAGAGAGACAAGCAGTACATGGACGAAGAACAGGTGTGTGTATGCATGTGTGCCCTTGGTGTGTTTGAGTGTTTTTCTATGATAAGTGTGTTCCGACAAAAAAAAAAAAAAAGCACAAATTTGACTGCGCAAACGTTAGCTGTAGGCTAGCTAGAAAGAGTACAGACTGTATCTGTTGGAATGTGTTGTCTCCTTGTTTGTTTTTGATCAGCTCAGCCACAACTCCTGTCCTTTTTTATATAACTTCCCTCCGGTCTTTCTCCTCTTTCCTCTCGACGCTGTATGTTCATGAAGCAGACTCATACAGCTCCGGGATAAGCACTCTAGTTAAAACCAGGCGGTAACCTCCAGTGAAGTCAATGCAGAAGTGTCTCAAACATGCATTCTTTCAAATGACCCGGGGGGTACGACTCCTGTGGTTGCAAAAAGGAGTCCGATTGTATTGAAGTCTATGAGAAAATGACTCTACTTCTCACTTGATTTAATAACTCAGTAAACATTGTAAACATTGGTTTATGGTCTCAATCGCTTGTTTCAAGTCTTCTTCACTACAGCATGATGTTCATTTAGTAAACTAAAGTCCCATTTAAAGTAAAATAGACCATTAAGCTGAGTGTGCTTTAAGGCGGGCTGACGCACACTTTCTCAAAACACCTTGATTGCCTGTTTTATACTGCCGTTGACTGCCTGCTGACTCCTCACTCACTACTCTTCACTGGCCCTCGGTTGGTAGGAGCCGCTAGTGATAACACAGCTGAGTGCATCACCGACCGCCAGACACAGTGACAGAAAAACTGTTTTGCTCAGTGTTATGGGCAGTGTTATTGTTTTGCTAATGGCTATCAGCTAACGGAACTACCAGTACCTAAAATGTTGAGTTCCTCTTAGTCGCTGCTCACTTTTCGAGTTTTGGATGGTGTGTTTGACCAACAGCAGTCAGCTAATGGAACTACCAATACACAAACAGCTGAGTAATCCATTCAAAGTCTGTTACATGCTTGAATGAACACCTATTTCATACCATCTGCTGTGGGTTATTGAAGGTGATTTGTGAGTGCTCTGGGGATTTGTTTTGTGGTTTATGAGAGAGAAAAAAAAATAGGGATCAGAAAACAACACACTGATTGAGGATGTGGAAACTGTTGGTTTCACAAGGCCGAGGGCAGAAGTAAACTCATACCATTGTGTCAAGAAAGAGTAAAAATCGCAATAAAAACACGAGCAATAAAAAACATCTCAACAATTGAAGCGTTAAGGGTGGTTCCAGACTGTTTGGGGCCAGAGAGCTGAGAAAACAGCTTCATCCTCTTTACAGCACGGGGGAAGAGGTGTGGGACTTCTGGGATATTAAAAGTCAAAATGAAACAACTTGAAGTGCTTTGCATGATGTTTTTGCCAATATTATTTCATGGATCAATAAAACTAGCCCTCTGAAAAAGTCAGCTTTTTACCCTGGTGAGTATCATGCTCTCAATGTCTTTGCTGTTTCAGTCAACGTGACGATACTAGGCTTGTGTCCTCGTGTGTTCGTCTGGCAGGAGAAGCTGAATGAGCAACGTAAGCACGCAAAGCAGGTTGCTACATTCAACCTGCAAATGTCGGAGAAGAGAGAGAAGACTTGCTGCCCTCTCTTCCCTGTGAGTAGAGCTTGATTTTAAAGTTGTACGATTTCAGTCCTGGTAGGTAACACTCAGCCAGTTTGTAAGAAGAGTAACTTTTGTATCTGTTTACATTGCAGCCAAACAAGCTGCAATACAGCAAAGTAAAAAGTGGTGAAGATGTCTTGTTTAGTATACACATTTTTGGTGAACGATCATGGTCAGAATGTAAATACATTGAAAGGCTATTGCAGAATGAAATTGTGTAAAAAAATAGGGTTTGAGTTCATGAAAATGTTAAGGATTATTGCTTTAAAACATGAAATCACACTTAACAACTCACTCACTGTATCTTTTTACTGTAACAGTTGCTTGTTAAAATGTGTTTAGACTTCATTCGTCTTCCCGGCTCGGCCCTTCACCCCTGCCAGGAGGATCCAGCAGCATCGTTACATGAACGAGCTTCAGAGCCAGATAGAGACCCGGCGGCAACATGAGGCTCGAGACCAGCAGAACCGTCTGCTCATGGAGCATCTAGACCAGGTCCAGCTGGTCCAGGAGTGAGTAACAGCGGCGCTGCTCGGGAAGTTCAAATAATCATCTGCTGTGGTAGTGTGTGTAACCTGGCGTGTGTGTGTTCTAGGGTAGCTTTGCAGAAGGCTCAGCAGCTCCAGCAGAAACACGAGAGAACGACGCATTACAAGAGGGCTCTGGACACGCAGGCAAGGAAACACTTCACAAAGTTGACTTTCAGACTTTTGCAAAGGATGCTGGTGAAAATATTGTTTTGTTTGTAAACCAAGCTTTACACACAATGATCACCAGTGACAATATGGGGAGGGAAGTGAGTAAAATAGCAGTTATTCATTTCAGTTATTGTATTGCTTAGAGAATATCTAAAAAAATAGCCTTCAAGTTAACATTAGAATTAAGTATGACCATAAACTTATGTTTACAATATTTACTGAGGTAATAAATCAAGTGAGAAGTAGAGTCATTTTCTCATAGACTTCCATACGATCCGACTTCTTTTTGCAACCAGAGCAGTCGTCCCCTGGTGGCCGCTAGAAAGAATGCAGGTTTAAGGTCCTTCCTAACTGGCTTCACTTCACAGACCCAGAGGCTGCCGCCTGGTTACTTGGTTTATTGCACCACAAGAAGATGTCAGAGTTACATCATGTCATTAAACTTTCACTTAAATAAACCACGTATTATTCAATTACTAGATTTATATAACAAGTGTACCTTACTTGTAAGACTTTTAACAAAGATCATATTCCAACTCACTCATTTGGAAAAAAAAATGTTTTTTGAACAAAATCATTTAAGTTTCTTTGGTAATAAAGAATAGGTACGTCATTTCTTTAAATGTATATCGTTTTTTATGGCTCCAGTGGGAGCTGTGTGAAATCTGATTAATAGAATGACCATGGCTAAGTGGAGAGCAGGGCTGCCTTTCAATCAGAGGGTCAGTGGTTCAATCCCCTCCTGCTCCGCTAGTCTCATGTCAATGTGTCCTTGAGCAAGACCTTTAACCCCATAATTGCTCCCGTAGCTGTGCCTACGGTAGATAGATACTGAATTGTAAGTCGCTAAGTGCTAAATGCTTGAGGCTGCATTAGCTGGCGTAACACACCTGAGTTGCATTGTGGTTAATGTAGGCAAGGAAGAGGAATGCATGGAGGCTTGCATCCTAACCAGCTGTTCTTTTGATGGACTGAAATAATGCTTGTGTTGTTTAGCAGATAGTTGTGTAAGCCTCTATTTCAAAATAAAAGTCACATTTTATTTCAGGGAGAACTTGGTTTACCGAATTTCACAATATTTTCTGGGGTATCAACAAAGGGTGCCAGAAACAATTTTCTTTTCATTTGACTTAGTTTTTACCTTGTGGGCCAGAAAGTCATAGTCTGCTCAATGGCCACCTTACAATACAAATGAGTCTGTTCTGTCCTTTAGGTGGGAGATAAGAAGTGCACAGATCCTCCAGAGTGCCAAGCTGACAACTCCGGGTTCAACCGCTGTGCGACAGCAGCCAACAACGCAGAAGGCCGAGAGAGGGCACAGAAGGTCAACGCTGTTTGTTATCGCTGCCATAAACCTCATTGTTTCATTTTTGGCCTCATGCAGATGTCAGAAATAATCAATGTCATTGTTGTTCAATTAAAAGTCTCTGCATCGGTTTTTGTTTTTTTTGCAGTGGTGGAAGAGGTACTCAGATCCTTTACTTAAGTAGAAGATGTATAAAAAAATGTTTTGTGATTATATATTCTTGGATTAATAGTATTGATGCATTAACATGCAATAAGCAGTTTCATGTTGCAGCTGCTTGAGATGTAGCTAATTTGAATGGCATAAACTTTAAAAATGAATCTGATTTATTAGTTGATCAAATGTTTTATATCTAAAATGTTAACTTCCAAAATGACTACAAACATATTAGATAAATGTGGTGGAGTAAAAAGAAAAAATATTTCCTTCTGAAATGTTGTGAAGTTGAAGCATAAAGAAGCATAAAATGTAAATACTATGTAAAACTAAACAGTACAGTACTTGAGTTGTACTTCCACCACTGTCCTGTTGTTGTCTTGTTTTTAAATTGATCCACTATATATTGAAGTCGATGTCATGTTATTTTATATATGCATGTATATACTGTATGTGTTTCTACTGGCAGCTCTTCCGAGTAAATTTCAGTGCTGCCACTGAGCGGAAGAAAGAAGAACTGCGCAACCATCATGAACAGCTAGAGAAAGAGAGAGAAGTTCTCAAACACAACAAAATGGAGTGAGTAAAGGAAGGGAGGAATGAAAGAAATGGATGACAATGAGCATGAAGAAACTATTGTGGTTTGTCTGGTATGTTTCCTGTCCAGGTTTATAGTGGACCGCATCAATCGCTTTGAGAAGAAGCGGGACATCAGTAAGTCCCTGGAGGACGAGTGGAGTCGCAGTGCAAAGCTCAAACACCAGCGAGAGGATGAGGACAGGCGCTTCCTGAGGTCCGTGGATGTGGGATCACCTCCGTCAGCATGCATTTACATCTATTTATACAATCATAAGTAAACAGTTCACATACTTACTGACCGACCTAAAAGATGCATCACGGCCTACATCATTCATGCTTTGTTCTGTCTCCCTGTGGTCAGGTCTGCCGGGGAGCTCCTGGTAGATAAACTGGCCCAGTACAGGCGCTGCTGCCAGTGTAAGAGGAGGACCACCAACTGTGGAGAGACCAACATCTGGAAGGACTCTCAATACCTCTCTGGCTCACAATTCATGATCTGATGAACAGTGTAGACTACAGCAGCTTGAACATCAATACCTCAGAACCTAAACAAGACCTCAATTCTTGTGCCTCATCATGTGACAGTCACTCAAGATCTAAATGATACGTTAAGCATATACTTTAATCGGCTGTGTTAATGTGAGATTTATTCTTTCTCCTTTTTGTTGGGCAGAGTTCTTGTTTGTTGTACTTTTATTTTCCCTAGAATATGGTTGTTTTTGGTATTTCGGAATTGCCGAGTTCCCAGAAATTTCAACTGGAACGCAGCCTGAAGTCAGCTTTCCGACTGGGAAAGTCAGGCAAACATCACCAACCGCAACCTCAAAACCCAAGATGGCCGCTCCGCGTGGGCATCAACAGAAAAAAAAAAGCTGTGGTGAATACTGTTCATGAGCACTTCTCTCTTATTTGTTTCTAAATGATCAGACGAACACAGTGCTATCCAACTTCTATCTGCAGACATGTTGCAGATTTGTATGCGCAAAATATCGGCATAATACAATATTATCAACAATGGCTAACATGGCTGGAGCAAAGACCATTAAGTTTTCCGACATGTTTTACTGGAATGCCAATATCTTCGGTGTGACGTCATTCCCAGCTCAGACTTCTGAGGTAAAAGGAACGCAGCATTATATTCAGTTCAGTTCAAAGATCTGTTCACTTTGAAGATTTGGTGTAAAGATCTGTATTGAACCTCTAGTTTGTGTTTGCAAAATACAAGTTATAGTGTAGGTATACTGTCCCCGCTGCTGCCTAGATACCCAAGCAACCCCCCTGAGCACCATAGCAACCACCTAGCATCAATTTAGTGACACTCACAGCATCTAGTAGTACCAAACACCTAAGAAAAAACAGCAGCATCCTAACAACCACTGAGCAATCAACTAACAATGCCCCGTCTGTTCTTTAGCAACACCCAAGCGCATGTCCCTTGAGATACATTTGTGATTTTGGGTCATAAAAATAAGACTGACTTGACCCGACCCCTATTAACAAATCTCTACTCAGGTTCTTATTTAGTTTGGTTAAGTTTATAATTGGAGACAAGTTGGTAGAAGTGAATCACTACCTAGCTACAGTAGTTAGCATGTAGGTAGAAGTCAATGCATTTAAGTACTTTGTAAACATTACATTCAGGCTTACATTCAGTTAGAACAAATAAGTGTTACATACTGTGAGGAGGTACAATCTGATGTTTTTAACTGAATCACAGGTTGCATGTTTTAGCATTGTTGCTGGTTCATTGTCTATGACTTTATCTGAAAGATCAAAGATGAATGTCCTGTGCACAGTACGTGTAACAAATTGCTACACAAATACACTTACTGTATACATACAAATATGCATTATTTCCCAGTACAGTTTTAGAACTGCCATGGAGAAAAAAAATTACTCACCAAGGATAAAGTAAAGTAAAAGTGAAACGAAACAAAAATAAGCGACACTGAAACTGTATTTCCTGGTTGTAAAACTGCTAAAAATAAAATAAAAATGAACATAAATGTATTTCTTAGCTCACTACCAAAAAAGGAGATGAATTTCTGTCAGCTGTCGTGACACTAAAGTAACGCGGTGACAAAACAACTTTTCAATTTGGCCGCCAATTTACTGACACAGTAACTATTTTTTGAAACCTGACACAAAATGTTTTGGGTACCTTTTGCAGACATGCAGTAAAGTGATGTCACATGAAACAGCTTAGAGAATGTTGACTGTTTCAAAAAATGAGGCAAAGGATTGAGAAAAATCTGTTTTTCAGATTGTGATACTTTGAAAATTCATGCTTTTCACCAGTGCAGCACAGTGGAGAAGGGAGTAAGGAGACTGTCTGTTGGGTGCTACGTACTTTGAGGGGCAGCTGTCCCATGTCTGACCCCGACACATGATGGGGGAAGTTGTATATGCTACAGTAGGCATACATACAAAGAAGTGCATAACTTACAGAGAGATGAAAAGCAAGAGGGCCCCAAACATGGGCCCCAAGTTTGTGAGGACTGCAGGGTTAAAAGGAAGGAAACGCAAAACATTACAAATCATTGTGCGTTTCCTCAGAAGTCATTGTAGGTTGAAAACAAATTGGAGCAAAGAGAAAAGTGAGGAAAACAAAACAAGATGAGGATGAAAGAAGGTATGTAGCTTTGATATGGGAGGATGGGTTCATGCAGTGGGGAGTTTCTATGGATGATGAATGTGTTGCAGGATCATGACTGAATATTATTCTGGCTGTAGTCCCAGTTCTCTGTGAACCAGAACTCCCTTAATGAGCTCATGGAGGCATGTTGAAGGCCTTCGTATCAAAACAGATGCACAATTAACTGCCCCACACACTGGGCGATTAATCTACTAAGCGACGGACAGATTGTGTGTATGGACAAAAAACGTGTGTGAGTGTGTGTTGTGGTGCAGAACACATACGCATTCTGTATATCTCAGAGAAAGAGATGTGTGATTGAGAACAGGACCCACCCTGGAGCTATTAAACTATTTATTGTACAATAAATGACTGTTGCAGCCTTACTGCAACTCACAGGAGTACTTTGAAAACACTACTTATCCTTGGGGGGTACATAAGCTTGTAAACAATTATCTGATGAGCTATGCATGGGAAAATCCATAGAAGAGTCAGACACACAGTCATACAGTATATACCAGTGAGTGAGACATCCCTCGCCCACGTCTCTTTTCTCCTCTGCCTCGAGTGTTTGAAAGTGTCTGTGTAGGACCCACCCATCCCCTACAGAGTATTGTGGTGTGTTCTACAACAGATTTTATTTTAAAAACCCTCATGGACTTCCCCTGAAGTGATGTTGCAACACTCTGAAAACTCAATTGGACTTGCAAGAGATCGACCCTTGACGAACTGAGGGAGTGAACTTGTTGGCATGCTGGTGTTCGGGCTTGTGGTCAAGGAGGCTTGAGTGTTTCATTTTTAAGTTCAAGAAAAAAAAAAGCTACTCATGCTTCAATGTTATTTTACAGTGCGGATTATTTGCTCTCTGGTGGTTTCTTGGGTTTGAGTGATGAATCAAATACTGAGGAGTTAGGACTTGAAATCAATATCTGGTGACTGAGCTGCTACATTAGATGTGGGTACATCAGACCGGCAATAGAGAGCTGCAGGAACGACATATTTCTGTAGGCTTTCCCAACAGATCCCAACACTGGCATCTAACCAAAAACCCATTAAAAAGAAAAAGAAATTGAGATGTGGGAACCAGAAGTCATTTTTAGGACTAACTCCTGCACGCTATATGTCAGGCTCTGATCACCACGCCCCTTTTCAGGAAAACAATCATGCCTCCATGGTAGGCAATGACATTAGTTCACACGTCCCAAAACATTTACTTAAAAAAATGAAATGTTTAATTAATAACGCTATGCCAAAGAGTTGCTGTGTAGTTAGTTGCACTAACAATAAATCCCAAAACGCTGATCTCCAGCTCGTTCCCTTTCCATGTCCAAAAAAGGTCCTGATAGAAGTGCCTTATGACTCCAAGCCTCACTTTTTGGTGGAAAGGAACGCGCTGTCACATGAGGGAAATGCAGAAAAGCTGATGTAGGCTTTCGTACTGAGATTTGAGGCACAAATGATACCTGAATATTCACTGTCAATGTGGTAAATGGCTAAACGATGCTGGTGACAGTTAATACTGATGGATAGCTAACTGGAGTGGGAGGTTGCTGTATTACAGTCATGCAGCCGTGACAGACTGTCATCTCCAACTAAATCAAACAGTTGCACACAAACTTGCGTATGATCAGAATTTTGACAAGTCTAATTGCATCAACTTCTGTGGGATCTTTAGGTTTCCTAACCCCCAGAAATAGGCGCGGCCATGGCATTTAGTTAACTATCCGTATGTGCCGCTGTGATGCATGGACTCATCGTTGTCTTTGATTAGGCTCACTGGGGTGATGTTGTCTGAGCCGAGCGACTGGAGAGCATTGAGGGGTTATAATAAGAAGGGTGGAGGACACTGCCTCATGGGGCATCTATGCTCACCCGTGAGAAGCAGACAGCATGAGACCAACATACTTTATACTGTTTGTCACGCACATGATGACTGCTGGACAATGGAGAGGGTTACGTGAGGCTGAGCAAATTTGCTCTGCAACAGCACAAAAGTGTCCTCATATATTTGACTCAACTCTGACCTTATTTCCTCAGGATCAAATCTGTGAAATTAAGGAAACTTGTGAAACATAGTGAACACCCTCTGTTTCCCTCGGCCTGTCTCTTCTGTCGTGTGTGTGTGTGTGTGTGTGTGTGTGTGTGTGTGTGTGTGTGTGTGTGTGTGTGTGTGTGTGTGTGTGTGTGTGTGTGTGTGTGTGTGTGTTTCCCAGGGCCAGTAGATCCAATGGATATTCATCCTAGTTTTACTGGCAGGCAGAATGTGGTTGGCTTTTTGACAGTTAGTGTCCGAGCTTCATTTCAGATCCAGATGTTCCCACCCTGCCCACACGCCATCCCACAATGACCCGAGCACAATCCTCATGAACTAAACACATCGTGAGAGCAGGCGGGCTGCGTCTTTGAGGGACAACCAGCACAGGATCAGCTGTATGCACTCTAATGGGGAACGACACTGTGTGTATGTCGGCCGTAAGAAAACATGCTATGTATGAAGTACGAAGAGGGTTCAAATGAAGTAAGCAGGAGAACAAAAAGGTCCTTGTGTGTTCATGTAGTTCAGACATTCATGAAATTTGACCTCTGCATTCAACCCACCCTAAGCATTAGGAGCAGTGGGCTGCTATTAAGAGCTCGGGGAACAACTTGGGGTTCAGTGTTCCACTCAAGAACACGTCAACATGTGGACGGCAGGAGCCGGGGATCAAATCATCAACTTTGTGGTTAAAGGACGACCCGCTCTTCCCCCTGAGCCACAGCCGCCCCCTGCCTACCAAAGCACCAGATAGCAAAGTTAGTGACAAGCTGGTGAACATAGTGGAAGACAGTTAAAGTCTCCACATGTCGAACAGCTGTGAGTGAGGCTCTTGAGAGCAATACTTAGTTACAGGTTATGTTTAAAAAAAAAAAACATTTTCCGTAAGTCCACATTTCTGCAGACTTTGCCCGAGGGAATTACAGCGATTCATAGAGTTGTGACATTAAACACAGGGTTGCCAGGGGAAGCCTAGAGGCATTTAAAAAAAAATAATTAATAAATATAAAAGGTCAGCAAAGAGGACGGCCCATGGCTGCCTGCCATATTAAATTTAATTCAACTGGTTTCAAACATTTCTTTTCATTTTGCTTAATGATGCTGTTTCGACAAAAAAAAATTGTAAATTGATTCTTTGACAATTATCTTTCGCCTGGTGTCAAGGGGTCACTTGTTATGTTGTCGCAAAGTGAATGTAAAAACAAACAAGGCTGTTAGTTCAATACAACCGAACGAGCAGGATTACGGCTCTTTATCGACACGTTTGTCCACTGTTGGGACTTTTTGAAACGGAATGAGCAGCTATGAGTTGAGGTTTGCAATCACTTTTTCTCACTGTCAAAAAAATTTTAATCAGATATCAGACAGAATTGATGACAAAAGAGAGATATGTTATTGATTAGAGTGATTTTCAGCACGACTGAGAACCAAAAGCTGTTTCCTGCGATGAAACCAGTGCAGGCGAGAGCCCAGAAAAACCACGCCTGCTCCCTCAAGCCCTTAACAGCTTGTCCAACATTTTAACACATGAGAGCACGCACACACACACACACTCTCACATGCACACCCACTTGCACACACACAGTCTCACAAAACCAGAGGGCATCCCATGTCACGCATGTCAAAATATGTTATTTCCTGACGAAATTATACTTGTACTGTACTGTAAAAGCCTCCTCCTTTCCTTTTCCTCTTTCCGATCATAAGGTACATCCTAATGGTTCGCACAGAACTCCCCTTCTCTTCCTCTTATGCACATTTTGCTTTTATCTTTAGCCAGCTATAGGACTAGCCTTCCTCCTTCTCCTCTTCACATTTTTGTTTGAGACTTTGATTAATGTCCTTCTAGATGACTTCCTTTCCTTCACCGCCACTTCTCCACATATTTATCCCATCGTACGTTCATCCATCCATTTGTGTTGCCCGTCCCTAGTGTGTTTTATCTGAGGTTCCTGTCGCAACACACATTTCTTCAGTTATGAGCATGAAGACACAGCTGCTGCAGGGAGGTCACTATGGATGTGCCGAAGCGCGTGCTGTGGTTTTGTGGTACGATGCTGTTAAATTGTACTGTACGATGGCATTAGAAACAGTTGCTTCACAGGACTTAAAACTGCTCAGGCAGTGAGCTGCAATTATAACTGAGCGTAATGAGATCTATGTAAAGCGGGAGATAACTTAGCTCTACAGCTTCTCAAACAGAGTCTGCAGCTGCCTTTGTAGAGTGTTGTTTTACATTTGTATTTGCTAGAAGGAGCAGGTGGAGTTTGCATTTCAAAGTACTCCGAAGTAACATTGATCTTTTTTTTTCTTCTGTTGTGTGTCTTTGTGGGTACGTACATATGCACATCTACGTGTTATGTTTGTGTGTTACTAAGAGTCCAACCCTCTCTCATGCCTGTTTATGGTCAAACTATGCAATCAGGGTCACTCAGAGCACAGCCAGTAGACATGGGAAGAAGGAGAGAGAGTGATTGAGTGATGGAGAGAAAGAAAAGAGGAGAAAGAGAGAAAATTCAACCTCTAAACCCACTGGCCTGACGACAGATAAGCCTCTGGGGTCATGGGGTTTTATTTCTTGAGTTCCGGTGAAGCCAGCGGATATCCCGTCCAAGACTTTCTTATGATGGACCGTATACCTGCATCAACCAAAGCCTGCTCCAACGTGATTGGTCAACACAAACACAAACTACAAACCAGAACCACAATCTTGTCCCGTTGCATACAGATTCAACATGTGAATGCAGAATCTGTTTATAGAGATTATAGAAAATATTACTTGCCACTTAATTACAGTTCCTCCAAATTTGTCATCTTTCCTCCAAAAATACGAGCTAAAAACTCTGTAAAGACACCGTCTGCATTGCATGCAGGCCAGTCCCGGTGTCATCACTTGTTAATCAACTTCAGTTCATTGTCTCTCCGATCCCTCAGCACTTGTTCTGTTCCTTTAATAAGTGAGACAGAGGGTGTCTCCTGATCTCAGGTCCCAGCGAGCTGCAGCCTCAGGTCCAGTCTGACAGCACAAGGCGGAAATATTTTCGTTTTATGCAACAGTTTGGCAGATACCAGGGAGGAGCCTCTAGAGACTTCATTATGATCCAGCTGCAAGCAGATCATGGTGGAGATGTTGCCGCGGCATGACCGATTACACTGCTGCTCTGCATGAACACAAACACCACAGTCAATGGCAGTGTGGAGAGGCGTGTGTGTGTGTGTGTGTGTGTGTGTGTGTGTGTGTGTGTGTGTGTGTGTGTTTGAATAGGATACAGAACAATCTCCATTCCAGCCCCTAAATTGCTTGCTGCTAACAAGTGGAGTCTTGACAGATGTGAACAGCTGGGAATGAAGGGACACTAAAGAGAGATGGAAACACTGTTGAGAACCTGCCAAAACCGAGATGCAAGGCCACTCATGCGCATACGTGCAAGCACCTAGTCTTGAAGTTGTGAGGACGTTTTTGGTCATTCCTCACAACAGGAAAGGATATTTCTAAAAGTGGTAAATTAAAGCGGCAGTATTCCCTATTGCTTTGGTTGGTACGTGACAGTTGTAGTCACACACCAACAGAGAACTATCACACGACTCTGCAGTTCCCCTTACCTCTACGGAGCTTTTTAGTGTCTTTCAGCTCATTGTTTTTGATTTAACAGGGCACAGCTTTGCCGTTTCAGTGCTTACTGCTGCTCAGAGCTGTTTTTAATCAACTTTATGAGGCTATAATAATGTTGAGTTCATAGCTTGTTCTGCTTCCCACGAGTGGCCTAAAATCAAGATAGGAGTTATGCAGGTATAGCGTTTACATAATTCCACACGGAACACTTTAAAATATACTAAGTCCTCACAACGACAGCAGAACCAGGTTGTGCTGTAGGCGAGTATGTGTGTGTATCTGTGTGTGTTTGTGGACTGCAGCGCAGGTCCAAAATCAGCACGTAACACAACATAATCATTCACTGACCTGAAGTCGAGCCAAACTGGCTGCAGGCCATTTCGTGCCGCAGCCCCTGATCGAGACGGTGTATATTCAATATTACAACACTTCAACCTTAGTTTGATAGATTACGGTGAAAATCTGCAATCAGGAAATGTTGGATTACGTCTGTATCCCATGAGAGACAAACTGCATCCATCTTTGTCAAAAACTCTGTTTTTATTAGGGAATCATCATTTCGCCATTTGGAAAACTCCTCTCGTTTCCACTGCAGTTACACTGAGTCAGATATTCTCAAGAAGTGTCAAGAACCAGAAATGAAACAGGATAAGACATCTCAAATTGGTGATATAGTTGAGCAAATGAAAAATATAACATAGGCTTATATAAAATATATTAACATAAATAATATTGATATTTTATATTTGTTAGATTTTATCCTTTTTCAAACTTGCAATATTTTATGTCTTAGATTCCATTTTTTTTTAACTTGAGTGATTATATGATTCTTTTATACATCTTTAATGATTATTGTTGGAGGGAGCCTGAGGTCTAAGATTGCATTGCCAACGGCTGCTTCTCTTTAATTGTTCTGCATATGACAATAAATAACATTGACCTTGACATTATCCCACAATTAGGTGTCTTTTTCCTACTTTATGAAAGAAAGAATTGGTTTAAAGAGGCCAAATGACATACCTTGTTAAGACACACTTTGGTGAGTGGAACTATTTTAAGGTATTACACACAATAGACCGCTGAAACTATACAGAGCCCATACAGGAAATAAGAAAATAGCCTGGAACAATATTCCCACTGTCACAAAACATGGAAACCCCCTTTGTCAGAATGACGCAGAGGTCTCCCTCCTGCTGTGAACACACCCCTTCCCACACGGAAGCTCTCATTAACCCGAAATGTTCCACACTTCCTGCTGGTCAGTGATCGTGCCCTGGTTAAGGGTTTCCATGGCAACAGTTGTTTTGTGGGAGGAAGAGGGGTCAAATGATGGCTGCAGTGAGATGTTTGGCTGGTGTACAAACAGAAGCAGAGCGCACAGTAACGAGCTTTGTGTTTGTTTGCCTGTTACTTCATTCAGCTTTATGGCTACAGGAGCAATCTAGAGATAACATACAGCAGTGATAGAAAGTAACTAAGTACGTTTACTCAACTACTGTTCAATTCTACGGTACTTTACTTGAGTATTTGTATTTTCGGCTACTTTATACTCTCAGAAGCAAATATTGTACATTTTACTTAAAACGGCAATGACACACTCTAAAATGCATTTAGTTAAGACACAAATGTGTTTCATTGCATCACCAATAGGACACTGTATTTTAGTGAAAAAACATTCAACAATTTAATAAAGTAATCCTGAATCATATATAAATAAATAAAAAGCAACATTGTGTAAGTCCGTTCAATATTTTTTGATTATTAAGTATTTTACAAAGTCGGGCTCTATTCATCGCTTCTCTTCTGAAGCTAGAAAGCTTCTTCAAGTCACTCGTGTGATGATAGCCAAGATTATTCCGATAATAGAAATTCATCATGACCAACTTATTGTTGGTGGGGTTTTTTTATACCAATTGCAATAAAATCTAATATGATTATATTTTTGCTCCTTTAACACATTTTGCAACATAGCTGTACTACAGAATACATACTAGAGACAGAGAATTAAAGACACAGAAAAGTGAGATTATTACGTCACTTATATATGACAGTATAACAGGAAACTTGGTTTTGGGGTTGTCTGACTCATACAGATAGTTTTAATGGACTACCAACATGTAGAACAGGAGACAATCAGAACATGTCTCATGTAGAGCTGATGTTCGTGGCTTCAGCCTGTCTGTCTTAAATTTGGTCCATCTACCTCCCTCAAACTGACATTACAACATTAGGCTAAAGCCAAACATCAGCTGAGTTCATTGTGTTTATTACTGTGAAAACATCCATCATCATCATCATCATCATCATCTTCTGATTCATGAGACAAACATCCAAAATCATCCAGGGACACGTAACTTCTGGAAGCACTTCTGTTTCTTCTCATAGCAGATTCAAAACAAACACGGCATCAAAATGACTTTATACTTGGGAGGACTGTTAACAGCAACCGTCAAAAACAAATTATACTGCTAGCTGCGTACTGGATGCCTGAAATGAATGAGAATTTGATCTCGATGGTCTGGATGACACTGAGTTTAAAATGTTTGTTTCCCCAATAACAATAACAATTCTGGAAAAAGACGCCACCAGGAACAAAAAAAAGAATAATACCCTAAAACCTGGCTCTTTGAATGGCAATGGTCCACCACTTTGGTCCAGACAGAAATATTGACTTTAGGGATTCTTTGACTTTTTGTCCGATACTTTGGTTTATGACCAACAATCTTCAAACGTAATGACATTCCCATCAGCTTTAGCTCTGAGTGCTAATTATAAACCATGGGCATGCTAAAAAGCTAAACCAACAAGTTGAACAAGACATGACATGCTAAACATCGGCATGTTGCCAGTGTCATGTGCATGGTGCCATGCTGACGTTAGCATTTAGCTCAAGTAACATGCCGGCCGACGCAGCACCCTGCCGGCAGCAATAGTTGAAGTAGTTCAACTTTTTAAATGCATTATTTATTTATTTTCGTCTTAGCCCTCTGCATTGGCACCATGGACACATAAAGATAACTGGGCCCCATGGCATCACATGACAGACTTGGAAATTGTAAAGTCACCGTTTGGTCGCTATGTAAAATGTGCTTCAATGCCTGCCGGTCTTCCTGGGGTCTAGATTAGCATCCCTGTTGTGGCACTGGACCGGCTTTTTTCAAATGAATGAAATGACGTTATTGCCATCAGAGCTTAAGTCGGTCTGAATGTGGCATCGGTCACGTTTACCACTGGAGTGCTGTCCTTTCCCCGATTTTGTTCTGGGGAAAGAAACACAATGCAGTTGAAAATTCAATGGAGATGCACTCCTGTGTCCTCCTCCTCCTGTATCATGAACCCGGCAAAATGTAGATCATCTGTAAATTGTAGAATATTAATAACGATTTTTAAAAGCGCACATATAAGAAATAGTATATAAAAAGTTTATAAACAGATTTTGAACACTGCCTGATCCATTTGAGAAGAGGTGACTCAGAAATTCCCAACCCCCATCGTTAGCATCCCCCACACCGAACTCCCCTGCGGTACAGTGGAGAGAATTGGGTCTGGACCAGAGAACTGAAGATCATTTCATCATCACAAGGGCTGAAGGGGACAATTTGTGGTCCGCTGGGTGCTTATTACGGTCAGAAGTGATCTTACTGGTATGCTGATAGACTCCATGTTCAAGCGAGTGTCGTGTGGTCAGACCACCTCTGCCTGGCTGGAAGAGTTTAACATCTGACCTCTGATATCATCAAAAATACAGAGAGGATCAACTGAGAGAGAGAGAGAAAGAAAGAGGTCGCGTTCTCGACTATCAGAAGCATAACAGGAAGCCTGCAGCTGAATAACAATCACTGTGTTGATGGTGTTTTGGGTTATCTGAGTCACACCGTTCCTACAGCTCTGGAAGGAATATTAACAATTGTGTCTCCTGTGCAGCATATGCTCAACTTTCTCACGACACTGAACCACTTGTTGCTCCCTAAAAAGTCCGCATGCTCACAATCTTGAACTGCTGTGGGGCAAGATATCATCTCAAGATGTGCTTTGACTGTGAGAAATGAGTCTCTCAATCACTTAACTGATGCAGATTCAAGGATGAATACCTTTTGCTCTGAGAGTGAGATAATCCCTGGATGACAGCCCTGAAAAAAAATCCTTTGTAAAGACCCGCAGAGTTTAAAGATGGATTGGATTCACATGAATTCCTGGTATCTGGGGTCTCTTTGTGGCTCACCAACTGTCACTTTCCTCAGTGTGTGGTTGCTCTCTCAGGGATGGGTGGATGCTCACAGTGACTCAACTTGGATCGAGTGAAAACGGGGTGCATGTTTGAGTCAGTGTCCTTTGGCAGGCTGCACCACTGAATTATAAAAGCATGATGCTGGTATGCTTTGGAAAGGAATGTGAACAGTATGATAATTCAAACGGCATGCTATGGGTAGAGATTTACTGTTGTGTTTTGCTGCGAAGCATATTTGGTATGAAGTTTGGTGATGCTGTAACAAATGTCCATTTGTGGTCTATCTGTCATCATAGCATCTACTGTATGTGGGATAGACAGCATGAAGAGCTAGCAGTCTAAAAATATATTTCAACATTTGGGGGTGGAATGAAATGTTTGACTAGTCTGATGTCTGTGGGTTCTATAAACCTGATCATTTCAGCTTTAGAGCTGTTCAAATGCTGCAGAGTTTGGCTAATCGGAGGGATTTTACCGACTGAATTTGAAATTGTCTAAATGTTATGTGTTAATCTGAGGTAGAAACCATTTGTTAATGCAGAAACATTAACCAAAACACCTTGAACATTTTACAGAAGATTTCAGCACCATATTTCAATGTACAGGATTAGCATGTTAATAAGAGATTTTGATGCCTCTTATTAACATTGTCACCACTGATACTCTCCGCCCTCAGACGACAGTATTTCAAAAAAAATTATCGACGACAAAGAAAAACAATTAATGTAACAATGTGTGGGATTTGTTGGCATTTAGTGGTGTGGTTGCAGATAGCAACCAAATGAATACCCCTCCACCCACTCCTCCCTCGCCAACACTACCGTAACTTGAGCTGCCGAATACAGAACTGTGGTAACGCCGCTCGCCTCGCTCAGAGGCCATCCTTAAGAAGCAACAGAAGTCAGGCGGAGGTTGACCGTACCGTGATTCTGCACCCTGCGGCTCGGGTTACCACAGTTTCACAAACAGGTCGGAGTGAGGAGGACCCGCTCCCTATGTAGATATGAAGAGCTCATTCTGAGCTATCAATTCTTAGTTTCAGTTGATTATACACGGATGAAAACATATTTATGATTATTATAATAGATCCCATATAATGCTACACACTGGCCCTGAAAGCCAGCTTTTGCAACAATGACATAATTTCAAATGTATTTACCTAAAATCAGATAAAGGCTTTAGAGGCACAGATCAGCAATGGTTCACAAGTCACGAGCCAGCCAAAGCTGTCAAAGAAACCAAGAAGATATGCCACAAAAAAAACTAAACTCAGCAATAAAAGGACAATCAAAGAACTCTCAGGGGAGGCCATTAGAAGACAGCCAAAGGTCATGAAGAAAAGCAATTACAAAAAAATGAACAACAGTAGAGCGGCTCCTTCTCATCATTCCCTCTGCATCTGTGCCGTCAGATCATGTGTCTATTGGAAAGGCTTTGTATACTCATGACCAGCTTTCCCATTACTGAGCATGCCACAGAACTTAGTATAATGAAACACTAAGTGTTTTGATTTAATTACCCTTTGATCGGATTACATGCGCTGTCGTTGAGTAATGAGTGAAAAATGACTTCATAGGAGAGGAGAGTTCAAATAAGTATTCAATCAAATTGCATCAAAACGCAAACCACAACTCCTGATGGATGTTATAAATGTTTTGTCATATTTTTCACAAGGACGTGAGTCATTTTCCAAAGAGCCAGAGTATCACATGGCAAGCCAAGGGGTTTACCCATAGTCACTGTGCAAAACTCCTTTCCTGTAGGCGAAAAGCTTAGTCATCAAAAGCATTTGTATGTGAGAGGACACAGGGGAGAGGAAGAAATGCTTGGACTGGAAAACTTTACTGTGTGCTGTTTTAGCTTCCTCAATTTGAGTAAAATATCATACAGCATCATACGTGACTTGATGTAAAAATGTGAACACATACAGTAAGAAAATCCTACACTGCCCTCTCTGGTTGACTTAAAGCATCACTGAAGTTTGCTCTGTTGCACCTGTAACCACACCCAAAAGTAATGTCACAGTGTACTGACCACACCCTGGAGTACACTTCCACATCACTGAAGCAAGGTGAAAAAGTTAAACCTCTGGAGGCCAAAAATATTTTCAGTTTTGTTTAAAGTTCGCTCTTTAAAAGGGTTTCCAATAAACACAGCGATGCAGCCGCAAAAGGCAAAGAAGAAAGAGAATATAAGTAAATTCAAACATGAATAGCAACAATGCAAATTCTAAAATATGTAAAGAAATCATTTAGTGCAAACATCTAATTAAGAAGGAACTACTTTCTTTGGCCTTTGTTAGGCCTGAAGGATGCTGTGAATATTAAACTTTTATCAGGCAGGGCTCCATCAACCTGACCGACTGAAACATGACACTCGGGTAGACAAGCTCATTTTCGCCCTTTTTTCAACACAATGCTATGTGACACAGTGAATATATAATGAACTAGAAAGTGCAGATCTCTGCTAAGTGCGTTTGCAACGACCAATGCCGTAATGTTTGATTGACTAAATACAAAACTCAATTGGCTAACCACCTGTCTCGACTGCAACCGTTTTTCACGTCTCACACAACAGATATGCTCTCATTTAAATTAATGCAGATGTCAGCAGTAGTTCCGTTAGCCGATAGCCAAACACACGGTCAAAAACAATAAAAGTGAGCAAGCTGTTTTCCCCATCGACGTAGAGTCTGTCTCTGGGCAGAGTAGTGGCTGCGGTTTCCGAGATGCACTCAGCTGTGTTATCACTAGCGGCCCCTAGAGTCAGCAGGCAGTCAACGGCAGAATAAAACAGGCAGGTATTTTGAGAAAGTGTAAGTCAAACACAAAATTTCCTTGAGCATGCAGCCATGACTGGCCACCCAAAATATTCTCCAGTTTGCTGCAGCAGAATACGAGATTAGCTGTGGACGGACACAGAGGTTGCACACTCACTCACAGTCTCGCATGATTGTCCTTTGCGGAGATAATAAATTCAACAGGGATTTGTCAAATGATTACAATTTATCAATGTGCAAAGCAATGGATATGCTCTCCTTAAAGCCACCAGACTCCAGTCAGACAACCGTCATTTTTCCTCACTGATCATCGAAACACATCCAGACAGAAACAATAAAACTCATTAAAAACCATCTCGTTAATCTTTCCACTGTTCCAACAATCACCAGCTCGAGACTGAACAATAAGAATAAAAAAAAGAAGTGATCACTAACATTTTTTTACTGTTTACTAACCCTGTTTTTTGGTGTGTTTGTGACATTAAATGCGTCATACCAGAAGAAGAAAAATCCGCAAGGCACACTCGTCTACTGGCATTGGTAAAGGACCCAATCCCCTGTTGAAAACAGGGTTCCCCATGTTTTAAAATCCCACATGTACCTGCTAATTTTTCTGGGAAAAGGGTTTTAGTGTACACTCCAAACAGTTAACTTAACAAAATAACTCCCCGAATGCACTAAGTTGAAGTTGTCTTTTAACTGCAGCTGAGCAAGACAGTGTTTACCATCTTTTCATGAGGCATTAAACGTTATGTATCGAAAGTGCTGGCGAACAGTTGTATTCCCTTCCTTTTGCCTTGAGCTTTAAACTTGGCTTAAGTTACCCGCTAGCATTTCACAGTAAATAACTTCTCCAATAGACGCCTGTGGTTATCTCGTTTTGCCAAACAGCTGTTTCATGGCCTCTAGGGACGAGCGAGAGAAGAGGTCCAGGACGGGAGAGATGATTCAAACAAAAGACTGAGAGGCACAGAGACGGGAAAACACAAAGAAGGAACAGAGACAGGGAGACGGAGAGAGAGCGGGACAGACGGACAGAGGGACATAAAGAGAGAGGATTCAAACATGTGAGGCCGTCCACACTTGCTCGATTGTGTCAGTGGCCAGAAGCGAGAGGAGGAGAGTGGGAAGAATAAAACAATTAACATGAACATTACTCCGGGGAATGTGGGTTTCCTTGACAACAGCAGGCATAGCAAAACAGACGGGCCCTTTCATAACAATTCAAAACAAACAGAAAAGTCTCCCTTATTAGCACCCTGGCATTTGTTAAAAGGGGGCATCCCTTCCTGTTATCACACAGGGGGAAAAAAAAAAAATCATATTTCTTTTCCAAATTCTTGTTTTATATTAATTTAAGCTTCTAGCTTAACGGGACAAGAGGAGGATGAGATGCTGGCAGAGCCTCCTGCCCCAGATTGTGCACCAGAGAGAGAGGTGTGTGTGTGTGTGTGTGTGTGTGTGTGTGTGTGTGTGTGTGTGTGTGTGTGTGTGTGTGTGTGTGTGTGTGTGTGTGTGTGTGTGTGTGTGTGTGTGTGTGTGTGTGTGCGCGCGCGCGCGTGTGTGTGTGTGTGTGTGTGTTATAATTGTAAATGTGTGTTGTGGGACGGGTGGGGTGCAGTGTTTGATGAGCCAGCAGGTCCACCCATTGTCCTGGCAAAGGTGCTAATGTATAATCAGTTGCAGGAGACCTTGAACTGGATTTGAATCATTTTAAAGCAACAGTTCAACCTTTTCTTTGCTTTTCTTACTGAGAGTTAGATGAGAAGATGGACACCACTCTCACATCTGTACAGAAAATAATAAGCTAAAACCAGCAGTTGGTTAGCCTAGCTTAGCATAAGCAAGGGGGAAACAGCTAGCAACGTCCCAGTGACGACAGGACTCAATGTCTTGAGAGTGTGTTAATCAGTGAGCTTTGAACATGCTGGCGGGTGGATTTTGTTACCTTTGGACAGAGCCAAGCTAGCTGACCTCCCCCGTTTCTAGCCTTTATGCTAAGCTCTGCTAAGTGGCTGCCGGCTCCAACTACAAATTCACAGAGCAGACATAAGAGACAGACATTTTTTTATCTTCTCATTTAAAATCATATATACTGAACAAATCCCCAGCAGGACAGGGAGATGGGTGAAGGTTGGCCAACTGTTCAGTCATGCATGAGTCCCCACTCGCCACCCCAACCCCCCCCCCCCCCCAACGTTCTTTCTTTCTCTCTCCCCTGTCTTTCTGGTGGCAGTCGAGCCAAATGAAATCATTACATAGCATAATATCTACCGACGGTTTGCACATTTTACGCATGGGTGGGCAAAGTGGCCCAAAATTTGGCGTCAGAGCCACACACCGCCCACTGAACTAATTCCAGTCACAATAGCAGCGAGGACGCCATTGAATGTAAATGTCAGATTTCAGAGGGAATAATCGCGGCCGTATGTTGGGAAATGAGTGAGGTTTTTGTTGTGAAATAAACAGTTTGCTCACAAGTGAACGGCCTTTTGTGATTAATGCCAAGAGTCATGAGGGTGGTCAACCAAGAAAAATGAAGGGTGTGAAAGTTTGCTTGGGCAGAACATTGACGTATGTGTGCTACATAATTATTTAATGAGTAGTTTGATGGCATTTGTGGATGGGACACTAAGAGAGGGAGGCGGAGGGGGAATCTGGTCGCGTTGATCTAAAGAACGCATGCGGGTCATTGTTTGTGTGAGGAGCTGGTCACAGTACGGGCGACGTCTCAATTTCTCTCTGAAACAAACACACACCGCAAGTTCCTTTCCCATCATCCTCTCTTCATTCCCACATTTCCTCTCTTCCTCTGTACGACCTCAGTTCTGGACAGACACTCGCCTCCGTCCAGCTGTTTCGGCCTGTCGATAACAAAACATCATTGGCAGCAAACTCTGAGCAGCCCCTCAGAGTTTGTCTTATCCCGATCTTATAACAACTAAATACACAATAGTTTTAGCATAGCCTACACATAATTATTAAACCATTACATCGGAAAACTCCTAATAAATATGCCTTTATGAAGGGTTTGTTAGTTCATGTTTAATGGTATTACAACGAAGCTAAAAGCAATAATTAACAAATTAATAATGTACTTATTCTGTTTCGATTTTTTGGGTTGCCAGGTTGTGAAAAATCCCTGTGTTCGGTGTTAATCCTCTGCAGGACACTTGTACTAAGAGCCCTATAATTAATCAGTAAGATCCTCTAATGGACCACTTCATTTCTGAAATAAAACTCCCGCTGAACCCCTGAGGCAACATCCATTCACCAACAAATGATTTCAATGTGTGTATGTGTGTGTATGTATATGTATATGTATATGTATGTATGTATGTATGTATGTATGTATGTATGTATATATATATATATATATATATATATATATATATATATATATATATATATATGCGCTAACTGCAGACTATAGCTTAGGACATAAGACATGTGTTTGTTGATGGGTTACACACGTTTATAACTACATTACTACCAAGCAGAAACGATAACCACCAGTTGGGTATTCTGACAACCTGGCAACCAAAAATGTATTCTAATTAATGCCTTAACCAATATAAATAAATGAATAAATTAGTAACTAATCTATAACGTCATTAGGTTTAATTGACAAACCCTTCATAATGGGTGGAAAAGGGTGCGTTATTATTATAGCAATTTCAGTGAAGCTTAGTGCTAAAACAATTTGTCAATTTATTAATCTGTCAAATAGAAAGTTAATCCACAATTATTTCAGAAATAGAAACTGTATTTATTGTTTTGAGAAAACAATAGCTCCTTTTCATACCAGACTGAATATATTTGCGCTGTTTTTTATTGTTCAGACAAATCAAGCTGATTAAATCTGTCATCTTTTTTCGAGCATTATTTTCTCCAATTCTGTAGACGAAACAATGAATTGATTTAGAAGCAACCCCGATCAACTGTTTGACGTATAGCCTATCCAAAGTGCATGACACTCAATAACACAGACCTGATTTAATCTCTAACTTGGTTACCAAGCAGCAGTGATGTGATGCGTCACATGACCGTGTCGGATATACTCGCTCTGTATATCCTCGCCGGCAGATGTGACACTGTGAGCGCAGCCACACAGCAGACCGCCTCTCCTCCAGCAGCGCACGATGATCCAACTCCTCCGCTGTCGACCCGGCTGCTGCTTTCGGAAAACTCCAGACTGTCACGGATAGAATAAAGTGGTCAGTTCCTGAGAGAAACGCCGAGAAGTCTCCTTTTTTTCCCCCACCAGTTAAAAACTCCCGTCGCGGACTCTGCCTGTTCTGGTCTCTGGTTTCTGTGTTCAACCAACCGGCTCACCTGCAGAAGCCTAACGATGCGCTCCCGGGCTGCGCTCCCCCGGTAAGTCACCTCTCTGTCCGTTTTGTCCGTCCGTATGGGGCAGGATGAACTTGTAAATTAAGAAATACATGTTAACTGCACGTTTACTATTTTAGCAATGCAGTGGTTATTAGACAAATTGTGTCTTGTATCACCCCTAACATAAACATTACATAAAGTCTATTTTCACTGTAACAAAATGTTTATCAGCCACTTTTTATGGCTTTAGGCCAATCCCCAGGCCACTTCAGGAATTTTCCATCACATCCTGGCCTATCTTTGCCCTGTCTGTCATATTTGCAGCATTACAAACAGTTGAAGTCTACAGCTGCCAAATTCCAGAGCAGATAAAAAAAAAATAAAATCTTCACGTTGAAATGCTCCTCCTCTACTCTCCCATGGTTGTAATTCTAAATCCATGATGCTGGGTTTAGGAATGACAATGTTTTTCATGCAGACAGTGAGAGGGGCCCAGACATCCGGTCACGTTTAACAGCATCACTTCATTTCTACATATTTTGAGTCCGTCAGTGAACGGGCCTTGAGTACAGAAGTTCTCCTGATCAGTCCTCCTGTCCGTCCACAGGTTCACCTCCCTCCTATTTCTTCTCTTCCTTTCCCCCGTTTTCTCCTCCTCCTCCTCCTCCTCCCCCCGTCCCCAGTGGGTTCTCCAGCGTGTTCCTGTGGTCCTCGCACAGCAGACGGCAGCTCGATCAGCCCCTCACTTCCTGTCTCCGGCCCGCTTGGATGTCAACTCCCCCTGTGACCCAGAATGCCACAAGAGGGCCCCTCGGCCAAGCTACTGGGACCTGCGGCGTCTGCTGGCCTACGAGACGCTCCACTCCGATGGTCAACTCACCGAGACCGCCGTTGGGATCTATGGCTACGACCCCAGTTCTAACACCAGTCCCGCCTACTCCGCACGGTCGTCTGGGAAGGCCGAGCGATCACACGTCAGGAGGAAGAGACAGATCTTCGGCCATGATGGCCGCTTCAGCATTGCCGGTCAGAACTTCCTGCTGAAATATCCATTTTCAGTGGCTGTCAAGCTGTCCACTGGGTGTTCCGGTACATTGGTGGGGGACCGTCATGTTCTCACAGCCGCTCATTGTGTTCACGATGGTAAAAACTATGTGAAAGGAGCCCAGAAGCTCCGGGTTGGGTTTCTCAAAACCAAGCAACGGGACACACGGGCTTCTTCCTTTTACGCTTCCTCAAACTTCACCAACCATGTTGAAGGTGGCCCCGCTCCTTACGGCCCGCCAACCAACGACAAGATGAAATTCCAGTGGATCAGAGCCAAGCGCACCCATGTGCCCAAAGGATGGATTAAGGGGAATGCCAATGACATTGGGATGGACTACGACTACGCTTTGCTTGAGCTCAAGAAACCCCACAAACGCCGCCACATGAAGCTAGGAGTCAGCCCCCCGGCTCAGAGGCTGCCCGGTCAACGAGTCCACTTCTCAGGATTTGACAACGACCGTCCTGGCAAGCTGGTGTACCGCTTCTGTCGGGCCGGCGAGGAGACGTCAGACCTGCTGTACCAGCACTGCGACGCTCAGCCCGGCGCCAGCGGGTCAGGAGTCTACGCCCGGATGTGGGACGGCCAGCGCCAGCGCTGGGAGCGGAAGGTGATCGGTGTGTTTTCAGGGCATCAGTGGGTGGAGCGGCAAGGGGCGTCTCAGGAATTTAATGTAGCGGTGAGAATAACGCCTCTCAAGTACGCTCAGATCTGCTACTGGATAAAGGGAAACTTTGTGAACTGCCGGGAGGGGTGAGGGGTCTAGCTTCAAAAACACAGGCCCACTGCTTCCTCGTAATGGAATATTTGTGGCCGCAAGAACCCACACTTTTCACTCTCATTTGTAGCACTGAAGTAACATCAATATGAAGTGATTCATTTTGTTTGTCCCCCCCCACCCACACCCACCCACCCCCACACCCACACACACACACACACCCCAGTATAAGCAATGCATCCTCATACAATAAGTAACGTAAAGACAGACACATTTGTAAATCATGAAAAAGTGAATTACTTTTGTGTTAACTGGGGAAACTTTCAGGTCATGTGGTTTCGCAGAACAGGAGCAGGTTTATCCGTTTCTTGACACATTTATCCGGATAACAAAGTTATCTGGGAGACCCTCAGATCTGGAACATGGACTTAACAACAACAGGCTCTCAGAAAGAGCAGGACTATGGAAAACTGTTTCACTATGTATTCGAGCCTTTTTCCTTGCGCTAATACTAAAGATTTCACTGTTAAAACTCCTGGGAGTTTTTCTACTGAAAATGATTTTTGTTTTGTGGATGAATGTACAAGTCAACTACCAAAGGTGCTAACAAGTTTCTCTCCAAACTATCATGTAGGTTGATAACACACTAGTTATCTGCAGTGCACTCGGCCAGCTTGGAAGACTGTTCAACTTGTTACACGGGATGATATTAAAATGACTGCAGACGTCAAGGCTGCAGGTTACTTGTTTTGTGAGGAACATTTTTGTTTAGTGTTGTACTTTAATGCTTAGCTCCATCTGGTGGCAAAGATTAAACATTGCAGGTGTCCAGCATTACGCTCACCAGGCCTTCATCAGCCCTTTTTACTCAAAACATTTGTGGAAAACACAGAAACTGAAGTGAGAATGTGGCGAATTAAATGAAATATATACTTTGAAATAAGCGCCCGTGTCACAGATTTCTTATCCGACTGCTCAGAAAACACATCGCTCACACGACACAATCTCTGTTTAAACACCATTTGTTTTATTTTGGATGTCAAAAAGGCATTTTTATAAATGCTGTGGGTAAACTGAACAGTGTCAAAAGCTGAAATATGAGGACCAGCTGCAAAGACTTCTCCAGCAGTGCCACATTCAGCGACAGGTTAAACCACCAGTCTGAAACTGCATCCTAGGATATGGCACATGGAAAACAAACTCGGCGACCGAATTTGACAACGGACACAGTTCGACATGATCGGAATCAGTTCTAATCAACAGCTGTATGCTAGAGGAAGATCAAGTAAACCTCAATGTGGTCAAGAGGTGAACCTAAAATCTTATCAAATCTCATTCCTCTTCGTCCGCTGTGAACATGTGGCTTTTACCACAACAAAGAAGGCAGATTGAATGTGTCACTCGAGCAAAAACCTAACATTCAAATAAGAACTGACATAGAAGCAGGATTTAAAGCAAACTTAAATGTCGTCTTTCTGTGTCATTGAGATAAGGGCGAGTTAAAGTGGGACATAAGAGTAGAACCACTAAAAAAAAATAATTAAAAATGAAATTTATGTGATGGCGCTCAATCGGAGGCTACCAACTTCAAAAACATGACAATTCAGGTCAACAGCAACATTCAGTTGAAAAATGTGCTACATTCATGAGGAAAACGACGGGAACCAACACAGACGCACCAGAGAGCTGATTTCAGGGCAGTTTGCAGACAAAGCAGAACGATGGGCACGTTCATGGCATTTATGTGTAATCAACAGACTCCTCACACTTCTGAAGAGCAGAGCAGCACCGGTGATCCAGATGTGCACACATTGGCTGATCTCAAAAGTGTTTTCCTCCACCTCATCACTCAAAAAAAAAAAAATTTAAAAAAAATAACTTGACTGAAGCGGCTAATTCATAACCGCACAGGAAACATCAATCTTTTTTTAAGATCAGTAAGAGGAGAGGAGGCTCATAAAAGGAGGAACCCACTTGAGTAAAAAAAAAAAAAGAATTTTAGCCAGGTGTGACTTAACAGAAAGTCAACGACATGCAAGGCAACCTATTTGTAACACCATTCTGGTAACCGACAATACATGGACTGGTAATGAAGAGATGCATTCAGTCTTTACCCTCCAAGCCTTTGATTCTGCATTTCATCACCGATGGAAATGTGACCATTAAACATCCTTTGCTGTCAAAATCCACGCGAGAGCGCGGCGACCAATGACATATTTGCAGTGGGAGAAGGTTTAGTTCCCGGGACGCACCAACAGCAATCTGTATTGTTAGGTTCTGTAATCTACATCCAATTCACAAAGAGAAGGACCTGATGTGGTACGGTCCATCTCAGATACCATTATGGTTTGAGCATTCAGGCACCAAAAATATATATATAAAAAAAATAAAAAATACATTGACGGGATCACCTTTAAGAACACAAATGAGGCACACGCTAAACCATGGCAAGTCAAAGTGTTGTCAGACATCAGTAAGTTGACTTTAATCACCACCAGCTTACAGCAGCAGCCCTTCAAACTCCACTAAGTAACAACCAGGACAGGCAGGGCAGTCGAGCTGTTGCTGCTTTGATGCCAGTAGTATCTCAGTCCCCTCTCACTCGTTGAGACCCTGGTGTGAGTTTGTAAAGACTGCTGTTGTACCTGCCCTCCAGATAGCCAATGACGTGAAACAAGCAGATACGGATAGTAAAAACAAAAAGTGAATGAGGAAGAATGCAGACTTCTCTCCAGAGGCAGTAGATTAGAGTAGCTTAAGTGTTTTTTCCTCCAGACTGATCTCAAGTCAGTTCGTAGGAAAGTTGTATTCCACTTGGTGGTAAAACTCCACACTGATGCTCTGCTGCAAGCAAAAGTTTGATCATTTGAAGGAAAAAGCTACACCGCTCTCTCATCTGCACATTAAATATAAAGCTACTGCAGGCAGCTGTTTAGCTTAGCTTAGCATAAAGACTGGAAACGGGAGGAAACGGCTAGCCTGGCTCTATCTAACAGTTACGTACTGTAAGTGTGAAAATGACAATTTACTGTATTGAGGAGGGGGAGACAGAACCAGCCAGAGCCAAGAAATAGCCTGGAGCTTAACCAGCCGTAAAACGTACAAACGTTTTCACACTTCAATCTCTATTTGAATTAAACAAACTCAATTTCTACCATTTGACAGAGCAAAGCGGTTTCCTCGTTTCTAACCTTTGAGACGACACTCGCCTGCTGTGGCCTCGTATCTGATGGACACACCTCTCCACCTGAGAGCAAAGAAGCAAATTTCTCAAAATGTTGAACTTTTGCGTTAAAATCTCCAGTGAAAACATGCTGACGTTTTTACTGGTCAGAGCCTCGGGGTTGAAGCAGAACAATCGGGATTAATGATCACAGGCACAACTCACGGATCTGAGCCGCTCGCCTGGTTGAACTGACCGTCGGTCCTCTCTGTGATTGGCCACCTGCACTTAAAATATCTTTGGTGAGAGTCACCTCATGGCATTCCCTGACTTCCCTGTCGCCTAGCAACAACATTACACAACATGCTAATGTCGTCAGCGTGGTAATGCCCGGCGTAACTCGAAATAGTATACAAAATAAAAATATTCTTTAAATAGGTATATATAAACATTGCATTAAAAAGAGAACCGTATCAAAAAAAACGATTGTGAGTTCACAGTCTGGCCCCGGGGCCTCCGAGCGGGAGCGCCAGTCAACCCTTCAGCAGACCTCCACCCGTCTCCCCTCCACGTCCAGAGTTCAGAGGCGAGGTCTCGCTGTGCAGAGCCTCTACTGCGACTTGAGCCCCAGGCTGCTGGAGGACAGAGGGTAGGAGTAGGCTTTGCCCAGCACGATGCGGTCTCGGAGCAGTTTAAAAAGGACATAGTAGTTGCAGAAGAGAATAAGGCCCAGAGACAACGTGTGGTTCCAGCGCTCGGAGCGCAGCAGAGAGTATAACTGGTACAAAACCACACTGGACTCGATCCAGATCAGCAGGTTTAGGATCCGCAATGGCTTGTGGAACAGGAACTGGAAGACCAACAGAGAGGAGGAGAAGAGTAGAAAAGAAATTAAAGAGCATATAGATGGTCAAAGATAATGATGTTTAATAATATGCAGGGGATGGACACGATAACACAAGCTCTTGTGCAATAGAATAAAATACAGGGTTATAGAGAGATTACAGGCAGCCCCTGTAACCAGGATGAACCATCTTCAACCTGGTTATTGACCTGCTCTCCTACGTTTGTGTTGTTCGTTTTTCCTCACACAACCCCACCTGAACGATTCGGTTATTTGCGTTCATTTTTCACAACTTGTAAAAAAAACCCGAATCATTTCTTCTTCTTTCTGCAACACGTTGCTCTGATGACTCACTTAACGTGTCGCCTGGTGAGCTGAATCGCATCTCATCTCACAATCAAGCTACTAGGCGATCCACGGTTGCCTAAAGCTGGATTTACACTTCATCAGAAATGTGTAGGAGAAAACACAGTAAAGCCCAAGCTGACCGACCACATGTGGTATCTCCGTAGCCGCTGCTGCCCAGCGTGTAGTTGCGTTTTTGAGGAGGTGCACCACGTCGGCAATGGCGGCGCATACGCATGTAGCTGCCATGGGTACAGCATGCGCCCTTAAGGCAGGCGTACAAATCAGCTTAACACATTAAATATGTGGCTGGGCTAGAAATGATCTGCTGAAGTTAGCCTTTATTTTCTTTATTTTTCAGGTGAGGTGGTGCATATTTTACACTTTCATAGGTTGCCACAGCTGCGTGGTATTGTATTATATTGTAAAGGCGTCCTTATTATTTTGTCCGCCCTCATCTCGGTGAATAATTCACGGGTTACAGTACATATACTCACATAAAACCTTGCATGGGAAACATCAAAGGGCAGAGCGACGTTATAAGCTCCGACTGCCTTGTACAGAGATCGACTGTGTCGTACCAACACCCCCTGAGGCCAAATGGTACTTTCTGACCACCTGCAAACACAAATCCACACCACAGCACAAACTATTAGCGGAGGTCATTTTTGAACCCGTGTGTCATTTTTGGTTGCGTACAAATGTGCGCGCAGAGCGCCACTCACACATGCTGAGGCGCGTTGCTGTACGAGCCGTGCTCCAGTTTCTGCCAGCGGCCCAGGTGAGCTGCCGAGCGATGAAGCAGGTCGCAGTAGCTCGGGGGCAGCAGCTGACTCATCAGCATGACAAACGCATTGATCCACACCATGATCAGGTGCTCACATGACCAGCGCATGTCATAGTACTGGGTGCTCTGTTGAGGTAAAGCGAAAGCATGGGCAAGCGTACCTTGAAATGAACAGGCGACATGAATGGTGCTCAATAAAATAAACAGATACCAACCTTAACGAAGCAGAGAGGCAGGAAGGCTACGTAGTAAGCACTGAACAACGAGTTGAACAGCACTTCCTTGATTCGCCGGTTGAAGTCGCTCTTCAGCTCCTCCACCTCTGCCCGAATCAACTCCGGCGTGTGCGAGTGTGTGTGCGGTGGGCAGGTGTGCGTAGGCATGTGCGGCGGGCTGGAAAACTGCTCTCTGAGGTTCTCTCGCAGCAGGAAGAGGAAGTCACGCGGTCGAAAGAACGGGCTCTCCGTTAGGTCGGTCTGCTGGTGGTCGGCGGGGTACTCGCAGTCGGCCGGCGGCGTTTGGCTTTTCCCTCCCTCCTGATGGAAGCAGCATAGCGGGACGTACACACCAAATCTGGCGCGGTCGGAGGGCGGTGAGCAAACGAGGACAAAAAAAGAACAGAGTAGCGAGTTTTAGTTTCAAATGACGGCAGGATGAGTAGGGGAGACGTATGATGTGAAAACATCATGCATATCTAAAATGAGACACATTAAGGGACAGATAAAAAGGACAGAACAGCAAAACGCTCATCGTGAATGACCTGATAAATAGCTGCGAATCATTTGTTTTGAAAATCACGTGTGGTGGCCAAAAGGAAAAGTCTCATTAGTTTTATGCGTTTCTTTTTTCATCTTCCAGCGCTGCACCACGACAGCAATGCAACATTTGTGCATAAAAGCAATGGTTTGATAGAATGCAGTCCTTGACCTCTCTGGCACATACACAGAATCAAAACACGAATAAATCAAATTTAAATAAAGATTTTTGTCATTTCTTTCAGAGTTTGATGCCACAATAAAAAGAAAAGCGTAAAAACACACAACTCCATTGGCTTCCATTCAAACCTGTCAGGTGTTAATATGACAGCTGTGGTATTGTGGATCCTATGCGTCACGAACGTGTGTGTGTGTGTGTGTGTGTGTGTGTGTGTGTGTGTGTGTGTGTGTGCGTGCGTGAGTGTGTAAGAACGACAGTGCGCACTGTTATCCTCCTTCTATGATGGCGCCTTCAAGTGAGGGCATTCAGAACACAAAAAAAGACGACATAAACACTTTTGCTTTGCGATGTGGTCGGAAGACAACTTGTACAAGCACATCCTGGCCTTGAGAGGGTGGGGGTCGAGGGGAGATTCAAAGACTCACGGGTATCCCAGGAAGAGGAGGTTGAGCACAGAGTGGTTCTTGCAGAGGTTGACCAGCGTCCAGCAGAGCACCCAGCCGCACATGGTCAGCAGGCTGAGCCGGGCTGCGATCAGAACCACGTAGCGGAGCAGAGATCCGCCGCTGCTCTGAGACACCTGGACGAGACACAGTCCCTCAGTCGTCAGTGGGGTTCGATTCCCACAGGGGTTATGAGCACTAAAATGTGTTAGCTGATTGTTTGTGCAGGTCTGTCTGTGTGTCTGTTTACCTCTGAAGCAATGGTCCAAACGAGCCTCCTGGCCAACATGACTGTGATGAAGATAGCCAGGTGGTAGTCCATTAGATGAAAGTTCTGCTCAAATAGGGAGGAGAAAGCAGCCATCATTATTATTCCAGACATTATTTTATTTAAATTGTACATGATGAATTAGATCTGAGCCTGCAAAATAAAACTAATCAGTCTTGGTGTGTGCAGCCAAAAACAAAAAGCAAAGTCAAAAACATGACAAAACATATTTCAGTGTCATCTTTGATATTTTTCACACACAAAAATATAATCTGATGTTTATGATAGAGCAAGTTGGTATTTACTCTTGAAGATACTTGTAGCTCTGAGTAACCAAGATCTCAACCACAGCAGAGAATATGTTTGCAGAAATCGAAAGATTACCGATTACGCAACAGAAACTTAAAGTGAAAGAAACAGAGAAAGTGTGCGTGTGCGCGTGTGCGCGTGTGTGTGTGTGTGTGTGTGTGTGTGTGTGTGTGTGTGTGTTCTTACAAGCGAGGTAGAGGCGGCGGGGTGGCTGTATGGGTACCACCACACCGTCCTGTAGATGTTCATGTACTGGACAAACAAGGCCACCAGCAAATAAAGGAAGAGCAGGAACTCAAACAGCAGGCTGCTGTCCAACGGCAGCTCGGGGATCCTCGCGTGACGGACCGGCTCCGGAGTAATGAGGACCGAGAGCGGGGGCGCAGACAGACCCACCACGTTACTGCTCCTGAGAGACGAGACGAGAGACACACACACACACACACACACACACACACACACACACACACACACACACACACACACACACACACACACACACACACACACACACACACACACACACACACACACACACACACACACACACACACACACACACACACACACACACACACACACACACACACATCTCTGTGATGGAGGGCAAGGTTTGTGACCCAGCTGTACCTAGATACTTCTCAAACCATGAGCTTAAGAAGCACCTACGAGGCTCAGGATGAATCTCTTTAGGAGTAAATAACAGCCCAAACCAATCGATAACTGAGAAAAAAATCTCTGTTAGGGCATCCTGCCAGTTTTAAGAGGATTTAAGAGGATAATTAGTCATTTTAGCAACTATTTTGATAAACAATTAATACTTCTCCACTGTGAGAGTTTGTTGATTTTGCATACGTGATAGAAAATAGATTATCTGTGTGTCGATTAGACGAACAATGTGAAGATATCACCTCAGGAGCTTGTGATGGACATTTTTCATTGTTGTGACATTTGATAGACTTGAATCTATCGATCAAGAAAAGAAATATATATATATATATATATATATATATCTGCATGATATATAATACTTCAACAGTATCCTGTCTTATTCATACTAGTTTGTTACACTTATTGTATTGGTTTGTTTCTGCACTGTACTTTTGCTCTGCTTCATGCTCTTAGATGCTTGTGTAAGCGAGGAGATGTACTTATGACTTCTGGCGACTAGTAGTTCTCTTGAATACCTATGTTGAATACACTTATTGTAAGTCGCTTTTTGATAAAAGCATCTGCTAGATGACTAACGTAATGTGGTGTAAATATACATTTAAACAGATCTGAACGTTGAGTGTTAGAATTAGTCCTGCAACTAGAAATTACTTTCATTATTAATTAATATCCCAATTATTTATCACATATCAGCCAGTCGACTTGCATGGAATAGATCAATGATGTGAACGTAGATGTGTGGTTGATGTTTGCGGCCTAGGCTCTGATCTTCTCTGGGAGCGACAACTAATTCTGAGAATCAAGTCAGCTGCACAAACTAGTTTGCAGGTTGTGCTTCATTCATTGTTTAGTAACGTCAAAAATTATGGAAAGGGCCATAACAGACCAATGTGATGTCTTCAAATGTCCTGTTTTGAGCATCCAACGGTCCAAAACATAAAGATATTCAGATTAAAGTCTTCACAGCAGCTAATCTGCACACATAAGAATCTGGACTCAAGAGAACGTCAGATCGAAATGCTTCTTTTTGGACGCATCTACTTGGACGACAAAGAGCATTGAAGCCTTACAGTAAGAACATTTGAGTCCAGTGGAAAGGGCGTCAAACATATTTCTAAACAAACAATGTGAAGATTATTTCAAGCCAGAAAGATAAAGCCTGCATGAGGCTTTAACAACAGACAGTATTTGAGCGGGTTTGTGCGCTCACCTGTTCCTGCCTCCAACCAGAGTCTGCAGGGACGGCAGAGCAGAGCGACTGAGCTGCTGTCTGCTGGGGCCCCTGCGACCTCCTGGCATGGTCGCCAGTTACCGTTGTTTAGCTGCCGGGAGTCCTCCCCTTCTCCTTAACGTGCCACCATGTACAGCCAGGCCACTGCAGAGAGAAAGACAAGACTGCATCAGAACCAGAAAGGTAAACCAGTCATAAAAATACAAGTCATGTGGAGACGGAAGAAAACTAAAAAACCAACAGACCTGAGGACTAATCAACATTTACAGCAGCCTGGAGTCACATTACCGTATTTTCCGCACTATAAGGCGCACCGGATTATAAGGCGCACCTTCAATGAATGGCCTATTTTAGAACTGTTTTTATATATAGGGCGCACCGGATTATAAGGCGCATAGAATAGAAGCTACTACGGCACAGTACCGGTGTTTACCGCTATTACTTCGGCGACGCCCCTGACTACGGTAGCCGTAATGCTGCAAGCGGTGCGGCTTTGTAGTTTACCAGTCGTACTGAAACATTTTGACAGAGCGCCGTGTACAACCAGTATGGATCAACCAATTAACCAATTGATCCATATATAAGGCGCTCCGGATTACAAGGCGCACTGTCGTTTTTTGAGAAAATTAAAGGCTTTTAAGTGCGCCTTATAGTGCGGAAAATACGGTAAGTATGATTAGAGTATGAATCTGCCCCAAGGGATTTCCGTAACAAAAAGTAAACAGTACAACATAAAGAGTGGTTAAATTATTCTGGGGAGAGATTATTAGAGCACAGCTCATGTGATCAAGTTGTTTTTTTCCTTTACTGATATCAGTTTCTCCATCAAGTGTATTTGCCAATCAGCGTTATAGCGAACTGTCTCGTTATCATCAATCTGAGAGGGGAAATAAGCAATGTTTCTAGCGTTCTTCTTCAGGGTGTCATTAAAAACTGATGCGTTTGATTATTCAATACAAGGAGCGTGATTATCTGCAATGGTTCATTTGTGCAAGACGTGTAATGTTCCTGCAACGTACAGCAAAGTTAACATCCTGGGCTTTAGGTTAGACAAAAACAAAACATATCCTACCAGCACAGAGCTTTACAGCTGGTGAATGAAAGGAGTCTCCTTGAAAAACCCAACAACCCAACGTCAGCATGAGAATAGGCCGGTCACAATAAACACCATAAAGACTTATCGTACAGCACATGGACATGACCTTGATATTGTGTTTGTTTGTCAGGAACATTTTATCCAACATAATGCCAGAATCAACAGCTGGGTTTACTCTAACATTAGAACATTTGCAAAGATCTTTAAGAATTAACGGTGCATTCCTCTTTTAAAAAGGCTATACTGCCATTATTACCTCATGATGTCATCATGTTATCAGTGGCATGAAATAGTCTTAAAATGAAAATTTTATATTTATTGCAATTATTTCTGGGACAATTGACCAGCAGGAATTAGCCGTTGTGATAGGCCTACATGAGAATCATACAAACACATCCATGTTGATTCATTCACGGGGGTTTAAAGATGTCAATATTGAACCATCTGCCGGCGCGGCGCTGCTCTGATCGGCCTGTATCGGGAAAGCAACTGCGTGTCATCGTGACATAAACCGTGTCGGCGTGGTGCACCTCAGCCCTCACCAAGCTGCCGGGGTTTCCCCAGGAAACGTTGAGCCACTCGCATCCCGACGCATCTCCCTCCATGATCCGTTTAGTTAGTAGACGGTTCCCTAAAAACTACAGACACTTATTCAATATATTTGTCATGTGAAATAGAACATATTTTGTTTTAAGATCATTTTTGGCTTTTATTGGATATTTGACAGTTAAAAAAAAGGAATTTTTTTTCATTTTAGCAGAGGTTGTCAATACTTTGACATATAATAATTAGATATACTTGCTTCTTTTTTTTTTTGCCGCCCGTGACTGTAAACTGAACTTATTTGCATTTTTAACTGTTGGTCAGACAAAACAGGTTTTTCTTGAAACGTTTGTAGTATGGTGTCAACTGTTTGGTCATTTAGAGGGCGCGGTGTGTAGTGCTGTGTAACTGCTTTGCATTTCACACTTGGGTGGACAAAATATCAGACAAGCCTTTCAATATAATGCAATACAGCTCCATCACAAACTACAGCTTCGAAAGTCAAATCTGTTTCAGCCTAAGTTCTTGAAGGAAGCGTTAACTGTAGGACTGTTTACTGCATTACTTTTTGCTGGGTGTACTTAACACAGTGGCAAATGACTGCATGCAGGCCGACTCAAAGTACTTAACTGAGAGTACTTGGCTTTCACTTCATAAAAATGCTACCAGATCAGAGATCCTTATAAAAGCCCTCCTAGAGGCAACACAGAGCAAATCACCAAACCCACACCTAGCCGGAGTAAGAGACCGGTTCATACGCAGTCTGCCTGCTGAAGCTCATGTTGGAAAACCATCTCCAAGGACAAATTCAACGTGTGAATTTGCCCAGTGTACGTGAATAGTCATGTATTCGTTTGCAGGCCAGCTCGTTTAGATGGAGATCATTACGAAGGTGATGCTGAAATACCCGCGTGGTCGTAGATCGTTTTTTTGTTTTAAGATCCCGGTTAGAAACAGAAACGTATTAGTGTGGAGGGAGCCTAAGTCTGCATGAAATGACTGACAGGAAGAATCCACTCAATAGCCAACATATCTTTGAAGGGATTTGGGCTACATCAGCTGTCAGCAGACACTTTACACAGAATATATCCACCGTGTTCATCGAGACTGTCAGATGCTGAAACTGACACCGAGTCAGCCAAAACACTACCTGAGGAAGACACCTGAACCTCTTCTCAGCTCCCAGACTAGTACAAATGTATCAGGGGTTTGTATAATATGAATGGGATGCAGCCATTAATTAGCTCTTTATTGATTACGCCTGGACTTTATCCGGCTACGACAGTCAAACCAGTTGTCGTAAAGCAACGACCACTTAGCTCTCACTTCGTGTCCCTCTGCAAGCATCGTCACACTCATAGACATGTAAACTAATAGTCTGGATGTGGAAGGTTATGAATAATTCATTGCAATGTTGCCCTGCTTTGTGATATTTTTCTTCTCTCAGCACTTTTCCATCAATGAGTTCGTGGTCCAAACTATTTACAGTCATCATATTATGTCAATGGAGTATGTAATCCTGGAACACAGCTGCTTTGTTATTTTGGTTCATTATATTGGGCCATCTCAGTGTTAGAAATAAGAAAATGTAAAAAAGGGTCTAGAACCTTGTAGTTGGTCTGAAGAGACTCCGTTAGTTTAATTATTTCATTTACATTTTTGCGTTTGATATGTCAAACAATCCAAATTTTGGCCCCCATCACTGATGGAACTGCCTTTTTTGCAATTCAAAGGCATTCATTCAGTTTGTATGCAAACAACACATTTGGCAGATTTCAGCAGCTCCAGAAAAAGTACAACTTACCTAAATTCAATTTGTTCAACTACCCAAAAGTAGCGTTAAGTAATTACATCAAACAACACTTGCCCGACGTTACCGCCTCAGAACCGGATAAACGGGATATTTCTGGAACTAGAAAAATAATAGCTGTTCTTATACAATAAACTGCGACGCCTGAACTCTCCCTCAACAGAAACCATCAAATAAGTGGACGATAGTCTACATTATATACATACACGCTCTAGAAATGCCACACAGTGCTTAATTCACTGCATAGGCTGTATCACTCAAACGTTTAACTCCACAGCATTTTCCCTGAGTTATCCATCAGTGTAACTCTGCAGAGAGAACCTCGTTACATAATTTGGTCGGCTGTCCGAAGTCGACCAAATACTGGGAGGACATTGGATCCTCGTGACCTCAAGCTGATTATCCCCGACACAGCACAGGCACTGAACACATTAATGAAGCCTCATAAACAATTTATTTATGGCCTTATAGATGCGAAAAAAAGTTCTAGTCCAGCACTGAAAAACACCTGAAACACCTTCAGTACATCACTGGCTTGATGAGCCGTCTAATACTCTCCACTTGGAGACACTCGGGTTTGAAAATGCATCAATAAACATACATGATGCGTCCCGGCCCACTTGATGAGCCACTGATAGGCTCCTAAGAGCAAACATAAACCAGAGCCAGATAACATCTGACCTCCGTGTGCGTCAACATTTCCTTTATGCTCATAAGAAACATGATGAGAGAATAACAACATGCTCTGTGGCCAGTGTGTGCCTCCAATATTAAAGATGAATCTTCAACAGGAAGCAGCCGTCAACACACGAACATGCATCGCAAGGGACCAACATTACAGTTGAGTCAAAAGTGAAAACAGGAACCGTGAACTAGAGAGATTCACTACAGTGGAGGGATTGCAGGATGGTGTTTTGTGGAAGTGCAACACGTTTTTAGTTTTCCCCTAAACACAAGTCCTTTTAAAGTGTTAAAAAAAACAAAAACAAAAAACAGTTGTGGAATGAAACCAAGTACATTTACTCTGTACTAACTACCGTACTTGAGTATACATGCGAGGTAGGCTGAGAGCTCATGAAACCATGACTTTTTAGAGATACGTGGTTGTCACAGGACAAGCATACGACGATATCATAGAAAAAGAGGCATTGCTGTTAGTGTTGATTAAACTACCCAACGGTATACACGAGAGTTACAATCCGCCTTAATCATCTGCAGCAGTAAAATGCTAAACACATTAATGCAGCAGTATTATTAATCTGCTAGTATGGTTCTGAATGCAGGACTTGTACTGAGTACTTTCACAGTGTGGTATTAGTACTTTTACTAAAATATCTGAATACTTCTTCCACCACTGTTAAAAAGCGAATAAGAAGCGGGAGAAATGTTTTTAAAAATTAAGCCCTGTTGAGCGGAGAGTCTTCACTGTTCTTTGGGTAACACTTTATTAGTAAGTGTTGGTGTGTTTTTTCCAGAGACTTGCTAAGACATGCACCAACGCAAGACACCAGGCAGCAGCGATGTCATTTTGTACACGGCGGAAACTTGTGAACACACTTCAACAGCGACGTTAAAACATACGTGTACGCTCGCAGCTAGCTGTTAGCTTGTAAATGTAAAGCTACATAGTTGTTGTTTTTTTCCCTAATCTCCGTAAAGCCATCGTTACTCACACAACACACGGTGGGGTGAAGTGAAAGAGGATGCATCAGTCAGTTGTGTGGCTTCCAGCCTGACGAGTCCAGACAGCACCGAGCATTTTATCCGCCTTCCAGCTTCAATATACTCGGCTGCACTGGTGAGGCGACGAGCTACGACGGCACCGGCGATGCTGGACGGTCGCTTTCTCTCCGGGTTAAACACATAAAACACGGCTTTAAAAGTTAGCCGCGGGCTTCAGGAGCAACAGTGTAAATGCGTTGCACGGAGACCGACGTGGCAGACCCGTACCTCCTCTCTCTGCGACGTCATCAGCCCGCGACTTAACTGCACAGTCGCAGTTCGACCAAAGCGAGCGGCTGTTCTGGAGTCAGTGCAGTGCTGCTGTAGTGCTTTTAGTTTTTTATTAATGATTGTGTTAATTATTAATAACTTTAATTTAACTAGCATATTTATAATTAAGCAAATAACCACTATAATTGTTCTTTTCACCGAGGTACAACAGTATTAGAAGCTTTAAGTGCACATAAAACACCAGTTTAGGTACATCTAGTGGTTGAATGGGAGTTAATTTACTCAAGTATTGTACAAGGCCTACACGTTTGAGGTACTTGTACTTTACTTGAGTATTTACATGTTTTGCTCCTAACACTTATTATTTACTATTACAACAATCCTTCAATAAATCCTTCCTTCACTTTTTACTTGAAACTGTTTTAGAGACGTTTTGATTCAAGCCTTAGCAGATTGTAGTGCAGTTGACATATGCAGCGTCATAATGAGATGTATTTCTAATATTTAGTTTAAATGGAAATGTAAATTGGTGGAACACATCTCAGTATTACGTGATGAAATTCAGCAGCACCACATACTGCAGCATGAAGGAATGTTTTCCTACAGGACCAGCTGTAGCCTACCTAAAAAACTGTCAACTGAGTGTTAGTCTTTGTACATTTACATGTGGAGACAAGTTGTAACTGGATGAACGATGCTAGGTTTTTTGTGTTGCTTCTCTGTCAGATTTCACAGAATAGTGAAAAGTTTTCATCTTGTCACAGAGCCGAAAGTGACGCATTCAAATTCCTTGTTTTGATTGACCAACAGTCCGAAACCCAAAGAAATTCACTTTATCACATAAGACGGAGAAAAGAAGTGAATCCTCACAACTGAGAAGCTAAAACCAGTCAATATTTGGTATAGTAGTAGTATAGTAGTCAAGCAATTATCAAAATTGTTTCAGCTCAGAATTATGACTTGAGCTTCTGAGTTAGCCAATTCACTTCTGTTGTGAGCAGTCCCTACAACTGAAACACTTCTAATTAATACCTTTCACACACTTAACAGGTATTAAGATAATAAACAAACTGTCTGAAATTTCTCTCATCAACCAACATCAAATTCAAAATTCTGGATGAATATATCCTTGTTATCAATTCCTGATATTGTTTTAATTTGGACTGTTATTTGTGTTTTGTATAAACCTAAATTGAGTTAATTAAACACTTGGCTGTGTTTTAACATGAATGTATTTGCAAATTTTGGCAAGATTGTCATGATTGACTCTCAGCTGTTAACATGAATGCTCCAAGTAATTTTTTTTGAAGAAGTGAGAATTGAATGACAAAAACTCCCTTTTTTGATGCTTATTCAAATCAACTTGTATTCTAAGTAGCTAAAAATCTGTAGTACTAATAATTTTGACATAAACTGACCTCAATTAAGATTGATTGTAAGAACTTGACTGTCCATTAAAGTCTGGTTAAATTAGTAGTGCTGTGAATTCACTGTGTCCTATAACATTTTTTTGTGTCATATGATTGGTCACTTTGTTGTTGAGTCCAAGCTAAAGCACATGCTATTATTTAGCTACTGGAATCATTTTTAAAAGTTGAAGTGGAATATTTATGAACGACAAAAAAAGTGTTATCACATCAATAGACAGTTCTGTTGAACCAAAGGTAAAACCTTTATTTTTAATATCATAAATGAACACAAACTGACTGCAGTGTAAAATAAAAAAACATCAACGAAGGAGTCAACCACTTTAATGCATGTGGAAGTCATTTTTAGTTTGTGCCAACAACCGTAATCTAAAAAGCAAAAAAAAACATTGTGCACATTACTTCATTTGTTGTGTCAACACCATGTAAAATACTTATTTACACAATGTGTACAGTTATTTATAAGCAAGTGTAAATACTTCTAACTTATGTACAAAAGGTTTAAAAACCACTCATTATCTGAACACAGGCTAATAGCACACACCTTTTCCTTCAAAACATATTGCATGATGGTCACTTTGAGACATCCAGGAGAAATGGAAAAATAACTATTTACAAAAATCATAAAAAGCCAAAAAATAATTCCAGAATGAACAAGAGTCTATTCATATTTATGTGGATTTAAATAGTTCTAATGTAACAATTATAATTTGTTTACTGGCCCTGTGCAATATTTCTTCTGCACTTTAGGTTTAATGGCTTTATCAATTATAAAAATGAACTGTGTTCCTGCCAAACAAAGAGCTTTAAGAGGAGAAACATCCCTTAAAAAAGGCACATATAAGAATAATTGCACAGGTTTTTAGTCCCAATCTCGTCTGTAGATTTCTATTACACTGATGAACCAGCAGAGAGGGGGAATATTATCCCAAAAATCTGTTCAGTAGTAAAGACTTTCTTACATCAATATCTTTAAAAAACTAAAACATTTACAGGCTTCCATATTGGCATTAGCTTTGCAACCGTCACACTTTGATGAACACATTAAATCTCACATTTCATGAATCCTTCTGCCAGCTTTTCACTTATCAAAACCTGTGATGAAAGAGTGCGTTCATGATTCATTTTAAGTCATAAAAATGTTGGTATTCAAAAGCTTACCAGCAGCCAGACTACAAGGCTCCCAGTTCTAGTGAGGTGTTCGTGTTTAATGAAACAGAGGTCGCAGGGCCTTTCCCAGCTGGAGGGCTCAGATGACGATGCTGGTGCCATTGCGAGAACTCTTGTCCTGAGAGAGACATACTTTAGATTCTTTTTTTATAATGACTGTGCGTTTGATTATGTGTGTGTGTGTGTGCGTGCGTTTGTCTTGAAGTAAGCGCGTTTGTGTGGGTGTATGTCAATTAAAGCATTGTGTGTCTTACAGAGTACTGCTGGTTCCTCCGTACTCCTGGTTTCTGTCCAGGTTCGTACTCCGAGTACATGGGAGGTTTGTCAACGAAGCCTCCGCCTCCTCTCCTCCCTCCTCCTCCTCCTCTCCTGCTGCTGCCCTCATCATCCGAGCTCCATGACCCTCCTCTGTTGGGCAGTGAGGCTGGGGGAGAGTAGTTTCCTCTGGACCTGCTGTCAAACAGGTCATCCCTGGAGCGGGAGCGGGGGCGGTCCATGCCTCCTCTTGGCCCGCTGTGACGTCGCCCGTCCAGTGACTCCTCGCTGTAGCTCCTGGGAATGCCTCTAGACCGGGGGGGTGAGGGGTAACGCCTGCCCGCCGACCCTCGGTCGTCACGGCGGCCGAAGCCGCTGCGGCTGCTCTCGCTGGAGCTCGGGGGTCGAGTCTTGGGTGCAGTGGGTGGGATTCTGCCCGGCGGCTGCTCTCTTATAGGTGGAAGCGTGATGACGCGACGCTCTGTGGGGCCATCATCAAGGGCAGAGATCATGCTAGGAGGGCCGGGGGAAAATGGGGCGTTGATGGGCATGTGCTGGGGAGGGGGTGGCATCTGCTGCATGTTCTGCATGTTCTGCATGTGCTGCATGTGCTGCATGTGTTGCATGTGTTGCATGTTCTGCATGTGCTGCTGCGGAGGAGGAGGCTGGGACTGATGAGAAGAAGACACCAGAAGAAGAAAAAGACAAATGAAAACCACCACTCGTGCATTTCAGGGAAATTCACAGAAACACAAGAATTGTGCCCCAATTCAACACTACAGGCCCAGTTAATACTCTGTGGGCATCTACTATAACACTAGAAGTGCTGCACTTTACTATTTAGTACCAACAGGAAATGACACAATCAGTGCCCTGACAGATGTCAATCAAAACACAACACTTTTGCCAAAGTTCAGCTTTGCAAAATGACAAAAAAAAAAATAAAAAAGAGAAAAAAAAAAAATGGTTGTACACAATTCACTACTGAATTAAAACATGAACCTTTAAGGGAAAAGATAAAAGGCACTATTTCACACAGGAAATGGCATATGTATAATAATTGTGGCTGATAGGCCAACACCTATTAACTAAATTGATCATGAGACAAATCTAGTGGCTTACCACCTGGGCTAATCCATTTCCTTGGGGAAACAGATTTTTTAGAGGTATTTTTTTAATACCAACTCAGTTGAGTGTTACATTGTAAAGGGCCCAGTTCAACTGTGGCCGTTTGGAACATCTAGTAACACTGTTGATCTCCGCCTTGGTCAGACATCACGTCTTAAAAAAAAATTGTTCTGATTGAGCATAAACTGACCCTAATTCGACCATGACTTCCATCATCCACCACATCTCTGGTTTCATCTTCTTTCTTTGCAATGGTTTTTAACTTTTAGCACATAAAATACCTAATAATCAGCTGCTCTACTGTTAACATCAACAGACTTGAGAACATGGGCGGTCACATACCTGTAGCAGAGGACTCGCCATGTCCATCCCCCTCACCTGGCTCTCCAGGTAATCGAGCATGTGATTGGAGTTGGCAGGGGTGTGTGCGCCGTGGACACTGGGAGCGGGCATGCTGTATGCTGAAGACTGAGGAGGGGGGAGGGGCATGGGCTTCATCGGGAAGCTCTTCCCTGAAACAGATCCTGGAGACGAAAAAACATTTACAAAATAAAAGGGATTTATTTGGAGACATTTGTGGATGAATACGGTCCAACGGTATTAAAGCCACAGTTTGCTCATTAACTGCTGTGTAACATGATGTGTGTGTGTGTGTGTGTGTGTGTGTGTGTGTGTGTGTGTGTGTGTGTGTGTGTGTGTGTGTGTGTACCTGAGTAGAGCAGCGGGTTCATCTGGGAGGCGTGGCTCATTGGTCCATATACCGGCTGTCCTCCCATCCAGGGCGCCATGGCCTTCTGAGCGTCCTTCATCATACGATGCTGCATCACCGCTGAAAGACGGACACAGCACATTCTTTAATATTCAACAGTACAGGAAGGTCCTCACTAAGTGCACAGGCTGTTTCTTTATGACATGTTTTCAAGGACTTGCATATGAATAATAAATGTGGTATAACTAAACACCAAAAGAGATTTCTGGAGCATACAATAAGGTACCAGCCAACACTGACTGCGGTTTATACGAGAACAGTAAGAATACCAACTTGCGGAGATGTGGTTGTTAAAAGGTAACCCACAGTCTCTTGTTTTATTTTTTGTCCTAAAGTCAGTTAACATCACACAGGATTGCAGTCAAGCGCAGAAACGGGTTTGACGATTTAACTTGATGGGATAAGTTCACATTTCTTCACGTCTGTCTCTTTGCACTGTGCATTGAGAGAGTTATCGGTCACTGAAATCATTGCTCCTGTCCATACTAGCCCTGACATGATTTCAGTGGATCTGATGGGGGCTTACTGTACATTGCACACAGACAATGCATATTTTTCAAACTTTGAACAAATATTTTTCAAACACATTTCAGACCTTTCACTAAAAATTGTTTTACATTTCTTTCAGACACTTTACTAATGTTTCTCCAACATTGTACTAATATCATCCAGATATTTTAACTGATATTTTTCTAACATTTTACCAAAATGTATCTAATATTTTTTTAGACAGTTCCGTAAATTCATGAAATAAGTTCACACTATCTGCTGTTTCCCTCCCAAGTTGCCTCATTGTTTGTCTTCTTTGTTTTTCTGACAATAAAGGTTGTAGATTGAATCAGCAGCCCACTCCCATGTTTCGGATGTGAGATCATCCCTAAGGCACCAACAAGGAGAGTTTTCTAAATGCTGCTCGGCTCTCTACCTTTTTCAGGACAGCAGCATTGCTGCGGGCAGCAGGGACAGCGAACATAGCAGCAGCATTTCTGAGGGCAGCACTGGCAGCAGCAGATACCGAAGAGGATGATCAGCAGCAGGGCTCCGATGACGATGAACAACACTGTTAACCAGTCTGAGAGAGGAGGGGAAGAAAGACCTCTTGTTAATACGCACTTCTGTCCCTGATTTTGTTATGGCTTCAAATAGCATCCTATAATGCCACATTTAGGTTTAAACAAATCAATAGAAGAAGTTGCGGAAATTCTGTATTTGGGGCTGTTCTAAAAATCAGTGAGTGAAAGTTTTTTCTTTTTGTTTCTTACGGTAAACGATGAGTTTGACTTCTTTGTCAGAGTCTCCGGACGTGTCTCCAGCAGCCTCGACGGAGCAGAAGTACACCCCGTTGTCCCACCACATCACCTCAGTGATCACCAGGTCAGCATCTGTGCAAACACAGAGAGACACCTCCATTTAAACTGTGGTCAGCAACGTTTAAAACAAACCAGTTCTCTCCTCGTACTGAGACAGAGCCACGAAAGCGAAAAAAAAGGTTATTTACAATAATTTCTGTTGTGGAAATGTATCATATTGTTCTTTTAGTTAGAACTTGTATCGCTTAAACCTGAACATATGCAGACGAGAGCAACCAGACTCATTTAAAACCTAATACTAAATGTGATCATATCGAAGGTATCTTAACATTTCTGGCTTGCTGTAGTGTCATCCTGATCTCACCACTTCACCCTCTTCCCACGAAAACAATACCAAGGCTGGGAACCTGGCCTTCAGCAGACAGAGGAGGAGGAGCACATCTGCGAGGGGGGGGGACGAGATAATGTCCATATATACTCTGTTAAACTATTCCTTGTTGTTAGACCTCCGATAGAGCTCTATCCATTCAGCTGAATTATTATCTGTTAAAAAAAAAAATCTCATCTCGGTTATTTCTCACAGGGGAGATTTTTTTTCCACCCCAATTTCCAATATCAATTAATCTGTGGGTTATTTTCTCAATCATTAATGAGATGTTTGGTGTATAAAATGTCTGATATAGTGGGAAATGCCTTTCACCGTTTCACCAAAGACCAAAGTGACAGAATTTCTAATTTAGTTCAAAACACTAAAACATATTTACTGAACTAAAATAAAGGACTAAGAAAATCATAAACAATGGAAATTAAGGAGGTTTTTGTTTTTGTTTTTTACATAAAAATACCTAAATGGATAATCAAATTTGTTACAGATACAGTTTGTCAATCTACCAATCGATTAGTCAACATATCATTTTGGCTGTTTTTGGAAGGAGGAACAGTCAAATCAAAAGTGAAGCAAATCATTTTGTCTCAAGACTCGACACAGCTGGGTTGAGCCCGACGCCAATAGTGTCTGAATGAACTCACTATTTTGGATGGTGATCCTGCGTTCGCGGTACTCTGCTCCCAGCGTCGGCTCGCTGCTCCCTCTCTTCTGGATCACTGTCCGGACCGTCCGCTGGCGGTCCGGACAGTCATTCGCTGGGTCCTGTCCCAACTGTAGTGCAGACTGGTACGCTGCAAAAATCAGAGGCAAAGTTTCCATTAACACGTTCTTATACCTGTATGCTTGGTCGATTCATCACTTTGGTCCAGACTGAGATATCTCTACTACTGGACAGACTGAGTTTGCACAGACATTCATGGCCCCCTGAGGATAAATCCTACCGACTTTGGTGATCCCCAGACTTTTTGGAATACTTGCAAAAGCAATGAAACTCCTGTGTATTTTGTGTTTAGTGCAAATAAGCACTACATCATCATCGAATGATTCAAGGACTTTATTTGTATCTTTAAAAAAAAAGAAAAAAAAAAGGCTTTTATTAATGTGAACCCATCGTTTTATTTCCAACATACCTTATCTGCTTTTGTATTACTGTTGAGTATTATTTTTGCATTGTATTAATTATCTAATTATATTTCACGGCAGTCCAGAAATGTTCAACCATGTACAGCACTTTGTAACTTTGTCTTGAAAAGTGCTGTATTGTTTATTATTATTTGTCATATCCACAAGCATAATGTGTCATGAAATGCAGTGTGGCATATCCATTGAGGCTGCACTAAAAATAAGAAATATGGAGTAAAAAATGTTACAAAAAAAAAAGATCCCAGCTGTAGCTAAATAAAATAAATAGTGCATATTGTGACTACATATTTGAAGTTATTCATTCTGGTATTGATGGATATTCAGAGAGAACAGAAGATTATTCACATACATTAAGCCTCCGCTTCATGGACTAGCCTCTCAGAGACTTATGCGGTCTACGGTTACCTGTGGAGTAGTACTCCAGAACGGGGTCCTTGCAGAAGGACTTGAACCTCCAGGTGAGCAGAACATCTTGGAGGTTTGCAGAGGTGGAATAGTCACAACGGAGCGTGACTGCGGCAAACAGGGTTGTGCTGCGCTCCTGCTGAGGAACATTCACCTGAATACACACCGACACTGTTGGCAGGGAAAGCAAACGGACGGTTAGAAACAGTAGTTTGTGTATTTGTGCAGGAATACAGCCATCTCATGTGCTGAATAAAAGAAACATGTCAGTTTAGAGAAACAGCTCGTGTGTTGCCAAAAGACGAGGAGGAAAAGTGTGGTCAGACTGAAACAATGTGTGTGAGGGTTTCTCTCAACCTAGGAGTTCATTTTCAAAGTGGCAGAACCAGAAAAACAGGTGTTGCAGACAAAGGGCACAGGAAATGGCTTCGAGTGAAACTACCAGCCAAACATTGAGAAGATGGAATGAAACCTGTTGAGGAAATCTCTGTGAATATTGACAGGCCACAGTGACTCTTACATGGGTTACAGCTTACAATCATAGATATCAGTAAAGTTCTCTAAATATATTTTTTTTTAAAAATTAAATAAAAATCTTCAACAACAATCATTTTCTATTTTCAACATTTAGACCAACTATCTTTGTGTCACGTAAACAAACACTGTCATGTGACCGATCCCTCCAGTTTGGTGCGTTTGAGTCAAAATGTTGACAAAAGTTGAACTCATAAACGGGTTTAATCGAAGAGCACGAGGACGAAATGTGAAAGAACGGAAATTACCTTTCAGAAGCGTCAGCAGGAAGCTCGCGGCAGCTAATCTCCGCATGATGACAATAAAAACCCCAGCTCTGAATAAAAAGTGGAAGCAAAACTATCCGCGAATGATAAAATAAAAAAAATACTAAAAAGAAAAAGAGCGAAAACAAACAGAGTGCCTGTATTCTAAGCTAAAAGTGAAACGCAACTGTTCATTGCGTCGTCCTGAACAGTGTGTTTGCGGTAAATACCTGAACCATCTCTGGCCACACCCCGAAACAGGTGAATTCATCCGCACCTCTGTGACGCAATCAAGTGCACAGAAATCCCCCCCATAAAAAAACAACAGGAGTGAGTGTCTGCTAATGCTCATTTATAATTACATACATAAAGTACATAATAAAATACATAAAGGTGTGATTCTCATAGTCTTAATGTTATGTGTATTCAAATTTCAGTTTTCAACTTCATCATAATATTGGGATTTATACCGTAAGGATGTGTGACTGATACTCTTTAAGGTTATTTGTCTAATGATGGTATCATTGTCCTTCCACACAGAGCTATTTACTTAACTAAATGAAAGTAATACATATGATAATATTGATTTTGTGGCATAGGAAAATACCGTTCTTATTATGTTCCTGTGGTACTATTATTAGACGGTGTAAATGTTCCGCATTCAGTCAACGCTCAGGTGTAACTCTGGTGTAAAACCACTAGATGGCAGGCTAAACTTGTTGAATCTGAGAGCTGGATATTCATGTTTGTGTGTTTTCTGTTGGAGCTCGACTCTTGAATCTTCTAGTTTAAACTATGAAAGCAGACTGTTTATTCCCCGGAGGAAAGACGCTTTTAAAACGTGTCCTCCTTCATAAAAGACTGGGACCATGTGCACATCAATGGGACTGTTTGTACAGAAGTGTTGTCCGAGTCCTTCAAATGGTCGAAGATTGTTTTTCCTCAGAGCATACCCACTCTGCACCTGCAGCCCGGTCTGTGTTTCCTACTCGTTCCCCCTTACACCTCCTTCTGCTGCATTGCATCATCGCTATGCATTTCATTTCATAATGCAGAATGTAAAACTTGTAATCACTTTGAAAAAGCACATTTAAAGCACAAATCACAAATATACCAGCATTAAATTAGCTTTGGCACTATGCTAGTTCATTTAAGTCCTCATGCACGGCAGCTACTGCAGCTGAAGTCACATACGGTCTGTTAAAGGACATTTCCAAAGTAAAGTGATCAAAATGACTGAAAAGTTGATTTTAACACACATACCTATATTTGTATTTGAGTTACAGTCAATAAAACGACATGTTTCTATGTTGCGAAGGTTTATTTATGAAGAATTGGGATAAAAGAAGTGGCTGCACTGATGTGAACGGTGATGGAAAGTAACATAGTACATTTAGTTAAGTACTGTACTTTAAAAAAAAAATGTTTTGAGGTAGTATTTCCATTTTCTACTACTTTTAACATTTCAGAGGAAAATATTGTACTTTTTACTCCTCAATCTCTCAGCTGTAGTTACTCTGCAGAATTTGATTACTCATACAAAATATAATCAACACATACATTATGATATAACATATTAATCTGACCAGCAGCATAAAGCAACTAAAATAAGCCCCACCTTTATTAACTTCAACATTAAAGTGACGCTGACATATTAACGCATCAGTAATCTAATTATTAATTATATATATATTATGTATATATATATATAATAATATAATTATAAAATTAAAAATGAATTAAAATAATATAAAAATATAAAATATATATATAATATAATGATATAACATAGAATATATATATATATATATATATATATATATATATTCTCAAATGGCTTGTTTTGCATAATGAGCACTTTAACTTCTGCTACTTGAAGGGTATTTTCATGCCATTACTCACACTTGATAAGATTTTATATGGCATTGCTACTTCTACTCAGGTAAATAATCGGAGTACTATTCCCACCACTGTATTCAAGCATCTGTAAAGTTGTTTTCCAAACTTAACTTCATTTATTAAGAGTCTGACGCTTTAAAACTCAAATAATCTGCTTCATCAGGACTGTGTGCGTTTGGTTTGATCTGATTTGACTGAAAGCTGCCAAACAAACCACCAACTGTCATCAGATTTTGATTTAAATATTGCTAAAAATGTATGCACTTAAGTACCTGGCACATTCACAAAGACAAACACAGCTTTTACTTTGTGTTGCATGGCGATGTCGTATTTCCCGGCTGATGTCTCCGTAAAGCCCAGGAGGAAGTTGCTCCACAACATTCCTGACATACCCTCGAGCTGTGAGTGGTCACCGCCTGAACCGAGCCCTCCCATCACAAACACGCAGTGAAGGAGGCTCACATAAACACACAGAAAGGACGACACACAAAACCAAAACAACGAGTGCTTTTCTGTGAATGTAATCAAATGAATTCCTCAAGCAGTGTGTGAGTATCATCTAACCGTCCCTGTAGTGGTTGAAGAAACACTCACATCTTCTGCTCGAGTGAGAGAAGCCATTAGTTCTTTCTAAAGTAGAGGAGCAGATGTACTATTAGCAACTTCTGCTGTCGAGTTAAAAACATGTCATCTCCCGTTTTGTTCATTTGGAATGTAATATTCCTTTATGTAACCAAAATAAACAACCCAATTTGAACTACTTTATACATTGTGAGTAGTTACATTAAAAAACATTATGTATGTAACTTGTAATTATGACTCAAAAAAGTACAAAGAAGTGCTCAAGCACAACTGTATCAGACTCACACATAGATAAAGTACATACTATAGTGTCGATGAATAAGTGCACTAAATGTACAATCATATATTCAACCTAATAAGCAGATGAAAACATCCTAAAAATAAAGAACGATAAGCTAAAATAAAACCTGGTTTTCATTATTTCTGCGATGGAGAGATAAACACTTTTGGTCTTTATGTTACGCTAATAAATAAATGTTATGGAAGAAAAAAAAGTGTCGTAACATATTATTTATGTTGATGACAAAACAACTGCGCAAAAGACAAGCAGTCTGTGATTACAACAATGAACAAAGACGTGAGTCATACTCAATTACACATTGTCTCCTTTACAGAAAAGTAAAGAGTCATCTCACACACACACACACACACACACACACACACACACACACACACACACACACACACACACACACACACACACACACACACACACACACACACACACACACACACACAGTTGTCAGTACCAGACAGCAGAAAATACAAAGGAAGAAAACTTAAACACTGACGGTAGACTTCTCTCAAAAAACAACAACATGATGGCAGGAATAATAAAATACCGTTTGGTGTAATGTTAGAACAAAAGACGTAAAAAAAAAAATCAGTAGGCAAATGTGTGTTCTGCATACGTTTGTGTGCCTGTTGATAACGTATGAAGATGTTGGTTCAGCTCTTGACTCGGCAGCGATAAGAAAAGGCTGAATTACAGTTATCAAATCAGAGGCACTTCATCTTATGTACACAGTCACACTGGACAGCCTAAACAAACATAATCATTTACAAATTACATCCATCATATCACACCACACTCAGAAATAGGTCCAGTTTACATATACAAATGTCTTCATACTGTAGTAAAAAAAAAAGAAATCTTGTGACAGGGAAGTGGCAGTTACAAAAACATACAACATTTGATCAGGTTTTAGTCCCTTGGAGAAAATAGTTACTTTGTGCAAACTAATGTTTTAATAGAAGATGAAGAGACATACAGAGAGGAGACAAGACAACGTTTCAATAAGGAACGTAACAAAGAAGTAACAAATGTGGGTCATATTGGGTCAGTCTGCAGCATTAGTCCAGACCCTCCGTTTACTACATCGTTGGGCTTATACTGTACGTTGTCATGAATTTCAAAATGATTCCCATTAACTTATCAATCATATTTCTGACTGGCACTCGTACAGTTTGGGGACACACATTTGCGTGACTAAGTTACGTAAAGTAACAGGGAAAAAAAAGGTGCAGTTTGTAGGAGTTGGCGACACCTGGTGGTGAAGGTTAGATTGCAACCCGTTAGAAGAACTGTGGTGGCCGACACAAGCGCCTGTATGGGCTGATCTAGAGCCAGTGCTTGGTTTGTCCTGGTGTACAAACAGCTCATTCTAAGGTCACAAAAACACAAGGATTCTTATTTTCAGGTGATTTATAAACTAAAAAATACTGAAATATATTCCATTTCTGCCAATAGACTCCTCTGAATGCTCCCGCTCCTTTAATAGATATGTTGCCCACATGGGGGCAGTAGAAGAAGCTGTAAACACACCTGTACAAATTAAAAACATAAAAGAAAAAATATATATATATTAAAAAAAAAAATCAAAAAAAAAAATCACCTTATACAGTTGTTATGGGGAACGTTTTAGCAAACAGTTGCTTTATGTAGACATCTAGCAGTTACACAGCAACATCGTCATTCAATTGGAGTTGTGTTTTTCTGTAGTGGTTCCAGTAATATCTGTTCTAATAGTGTACTTGCATGACATGGTTCAGCCATGTTTGAGTCAATAATTAAGGGAATAGTTGCAGCTTATTCAATTTGAAAGAGCAACGGCCAACGGGGAAACTCCAACACTCGACCGACCGATGACTCACTGACATTATTTTGTCCATCCCCTCTGTAGATAAACATCATATCACTACTACCGGCTTTAGTTAACATTAAAATCTCATCGAAAGCTGTTTGAATTAGGTGCTTCAGTCCCTGAACGTGCTGCTGAACGACACAGAGTGTGCTTTGTTATCCAGCTGAAGCTACAGTATGTCCTCTACAATAATGTTGTTGTCATATACCTCCTTTTGTGCAACTGTGCTTATTTAAAGCAGATATCTCATCAAGTGGAAATGAATGCACTCATTGTGCTGGAAGCGTAAACTAGTCTTTTCTAAAGGGACGAGAGGAGATGAACGGCGTCCTGCTGGGGGGGACGACAGTCCAGGTCATAGCCTGCACTAGTTCAGTGTTAGTCCAGCTGAGATATATATGAGGCAGCCGGTGACAGAAACCGAACAGCGATGTCTTCATCGCTCGGCGACGTCACAGGCAGAAACCCTGGTGTCAGTCTCAATAGAAAGAGTGTCTCTGTTGTCCACTTCTTCATTCATCGGTGCTGATTCAGCTTTCCTGCACAGTCAATTGCATGTATTTGCAATAAAAGTAATTTTTTTTTTAAAAATCATTTCTCATTAGCTGACATGCAGCTCGTGTAAGTGCTCAGTCTGTGAGGCGTTCAGTCCGTCAGACGATGAGGGAGTCCCGGCTGAGAAGAGTGCTCTGGAGAGGAAACAAAAAGTCAATCGATTATCACGGCGGCAGAGAGTTTACACGGCAATATGGACACGTCTTTTTCAGTAGAATGAGAGAGTTAAGAGATAGTAAACATTAGCCAAACACGGTTATTATGATGAACCTGGGACAAACTGCGTTTCAACTGTTTTTCAAATTATTTGAAGATTTGATTGGAACCCCTGAAAGACGGCTCTGCTCAATTCATTTACGTTGTACAGATAAGTCCTTGATGTAGAAAAGCGTTTTGACCCAGGTTTGTCGGGGAGGACACAACCAGTTAAGATTGTTATTGAGAGTAGTTGGATACAGAACAGAGTATTCTACCTAGTTTTCACTGTAGTAGCGTCTGAACCTGACCTGTCAAAGGCACAACAACAACACTTATTGTAGGCCTGCAAAGCTTCGTTATACTGCAACTTAAGAGTTTCTCAGAGCAGGGACCCCGTGTGGGGAACACAACATGATGACATGAGTTTGACATACTCACACTACATAAAAGTCATTTTTTACAGGTTTGAAATATGTGAACTTTTCTGCATATAGGTCCAAAACAATCAAAAAGTTCTACCCCCGACGCCGGGAACTAAATGCAATCCCTGGTTCCTCTCGACAAAATGCTGGTTTAGTTATTGAGTTTCTCAAAAGGTTCTTGGGCCTCGATTTCGGTGGAAATGCCCCAAAACTCCCTTAAAAGCAAGGAAATACAACATTGAGTGTTAAACACTTTGCCGTTAGCCCAGTGTTAACGTTTTCATCATTTACACACCAATATCTCATTTTCAAAAAACTAGAAAAGATGCTACATGAGCTCTAGTCATTGCTGTTGATCTGCAAATTAGCATTACCGGCCAATAATTCATGGGCTTCAATGGAACTCACCGTTTTGCGGGTCTTGTCTCTGGGCTCCTCTCGGCGACCGGGCGGGGGATGGGCGGGAGGCTGAGAGGAGCGAGCGTTTGCTGGGAGCGGCCCGTCAGTCCTGCTTCGCTCCGTGTCGGAGTAAGCAGGCAGTGAGTCGGCCTCGGGCCTGTTACTGGGTGAGCGGCTGCAGTGCCGACTAGATTCCCCGCTGCTCTTCTTCGAGCTGCCCTTCGAGGGCGTGTCTGAATCCTCCTCGCCCCGGGCCCCGCTCTTCCCCTGGCTGACCCCTCGCAACTTAGCCTTGCGCTCCAGCAGGCTGTTCAGGAAGGTGCCGTCGTAGTCCTTCTCTTGAGAAGAAGTTGACGGCGGACTGACTCTGGGAGGAGGGGGAGCGGGGCGCTCGCTGTCCCAAGTGCCCCTCCTCTTTTTGGGAGACTGAAGCGGGCTTATGTTGCGTCCGCTTTTCTTGTTCCGCCTGGGATGATCTTCGTGGTCGCTGTCGTCTCCGAGCTCATCCTCATCCGTGTGATAATGCTGAGGCGGGCCATTGCGGTAGGAAGGATATCGACTGAACTCCCGAAGCTCCATCTCATATTCTCCCCTCTCCTCTTCCCTTTTCCCTTCCCCTCTGCCTCCCCTGTGCTTGTAGGAAGCAGCGAACTCCTCCAGCTCATCCAGTGAGCAGGTTCGTCCGGCAGTACGGTACGTCTTTCTATGCAGATGTTCTGAACGAGGGTTCCACCTGCGAAACACAGAGAGAGGACCAACAGGGAGAGACACGGGAAACGGATGCAAGAGAAGGTCAACAGGTTTCTGAGTATTGTGTATATTTAAATGTAGATATTCAGTCACTGCTTGAGTAAATGGGTTACAGTTGGATTTCTCTAGTTAGTTGATTGCTTAAACATCATATACTGTATGTAGGACATCAGTTTTCTGTAATCAGTAAACAGAGTATCTGTACCTGTTGTGGTTTTCCTCCTCGCTGTGATTCTGCTGCCGCTGATTTCGGCCAGGCCTGCGCGACTGCGAGAAGGACGGAGGGTCGTCGCTGTTCCGCCGCGGAGGAAGATCCTCGTCCTGGTAGCGGCGGGGCTCTGAGTCGGGCTCATCGCGATATCGTTGGGGTGAAGGGGGATTGTCGCGGTAACGCTGCGGCTCGGGGCTGCGGTTGTCGCGGTAGCGCTGGGGCTCGGGCTGAGGGTCGTGGTCAGGGATGGCGGGCAGAGCTTTCTTCTGGACGTTCCGGTACGTTTGGCGGAAGCCGTTATCTCCCTCGTGGAGGGAGCTCAGCTCGGACAGGCTACAGGCTGGACAGGTCCAAAGGAGGGCATGGTTAGATGAAGAAGAACAACTGAACAGACAAAGAAATAAACTGAAAATCCCTCTTTAAAGAAGCACAGAATTTAAGAGAAACAAATACAAAAACAAAGACATTACAGAAGAAGAAAGTCAGAGTCGAGGTCTGCAAGCGAGTACACGGTGTTGGAGGGAGAATTATGAAAACATTATTTCAGGTAAGCAGCCATGCACACCTGCTGCTACGCACATCTCAACTACAGGAAAATCAGAGCGCAGAATGCTGGTGCAGAGAGACATGCCAAGACAAGAAGATGAACAAAAAGATACATGCATCGACATGCTATAGAAGATGCTATAGAAGATGCTAACAGCATTTTCAGAGAGCGACTCCACAGGATGGGTTTGAGTAGCTTACACTGGGGGCTCATGGACCTGGCAGGGTGGAAGTGAGCCAGTTGTTTCTCGACATACTGTAGCACCTTGAGAGAGTCCTGATCCTGAGGCGAAGGCATGCGGTAGGGAACCCCTACAGCGTGCATTGGCACTGGAGATACACACTTGAGCCATCAGCATGGATAACTTCTGTTGGTCTGTGTGTGTGTGTGTGTGTGTGTGTGTGTGTGTGTGTGTTTGTTCATTATGGATTGAGGACCGCACTCTGCTTGTTTTCTATTTCCTTATTTTATTCTATTATTATTATTGTTTAAAATATAAAATTGCAGAATTAAACAGATAACACACACAGTCACACGAGAAAATACAATCAACATACAACATTCACATTCAATAAAACTGAAAGAAACAATTAAATTCCTCATAAAACCTTTTTTTTTTTTTTAATGCAGTCTAATACGAAGGCAGCGTTTTCAAATCAAGTTTATCTTGTAGATTATTTAACGCCCAGCAAATATTTCCAATTTAAGAATAAACTCCGGGGTAATTAATGGGGTAAAAGAACAAACAAACACTGATAATATCTTTCAATAATTCTGATAACTCGCTAATAAAAGGTAAGAACTCACCTGCCGTGAGTAGGCTTCCATCCGAAGGGGGGACGGAGGACATCTTGTCCACCAGAGAAGGGGGAGCGATGGGGATCATCGTCGGGACACCAGTGACAAAGTATGGAGGGTAGGCAGGTGTGGAGGTGCCCGTCTTTATGCCTTTACCTGCCTCGTACACTGCAAGAGCAACAGGCGACGCCATTCAGACTCAGAAAAAAAACATACTTCGTTTACACAGTGTCAGTGCTGTCAGGTCACTTTTTGCACCTGTGTGTGTGTGTGTGTGTGTGTGTGTGTGTGTGTGTGTGTGTGTGTGTGTGTGTGTGTGTTTATACTCACGGTGTCTTGGGCAGCAGCATGTGTCAGGGCAGCACCAGCAGCTGACGTAGCAGCAGCAGGAGTGAGGACAACACTGACACCAACAGACCCCGACCAACAGCAGGAATAAGACACTGCCCAGCGCCACGGCCGACACGAACACCCACTCTGCAAGTACACACACACACACACACACACACACACACACACACACACACACACACACACACACACACGACACAGAATCCTGCATTTAAAACAGACATCGACATAGAAGCAGTTCCATATGATCAGACCACTGCGTGGGAATGGTGTACAATCTGTGGGGTTTCACTTTAAATCTGTCTGTAAATTAGCAGTATATTTCCTGCGCTCCCTCTGTACGGGCTCCATGTTTACACTGACTGAACCCAATTACACACTGTATACTTTTTTAACCTGATTTTAAGAATGTCTCATTGTTACATTTCTAAAGAAAAAAAGATCCCAATGCCAAAAAAAAAAAAACTACAATTGTTAGATTTCCTAATACATTTTTATTGCAACAATACAACACAAAACAAAACAAATGCAAAACCCTAGTGGCCAACACAGAGAGCAATCCTTCCTGTAGAGCCATGGGACTTCTTAAGGGAGAAACAGCTGGATTGTTGGAAAATGTGTTTACTTTTTCTTGTTTTCAAGGAAGTAAAAGGTTTTTCTCGGGACATAACAAATCAGAAACAAATTAATTTGAACCAGAATATGAGTTCCCACATAAAGTAAGATGATTTCACACACAGTGCTCGAGTATTAGAGAGCTGAAGCGAGTGATACAGCAAGCACCACAGATAAACTACATGTATCTGTCTATGGCTACATCCACACTACGACAAAGCAAAGGAAAGGGAAGGAGAGGGCAGATAAGGAAATCTTTGACAATGTAAAACCAAGGACGACATTGTCTGTATAAACACACACACACACACACACACACAGGAAACCAGATTTTTCTGACAGGAAGGAAAGGCACGGTTTAGACCGCTCTGGAAGATACTGAAGATTTGTCTGTGACAACAAATTACCTTGTGATGTGATCTCATTTACAACCATTATCTCACTCACACACACACACACACACACACACACACACACACACACACACACACACACACACACTAATGCAACACTAAGACCAGAGATAAGCTTGCACTAACCATTCTGGCTGACTGACTCATTACCATGTTATTTCGGGAGTCACTTCCACACAATTCATGCATTCATTCATCGTCTTCCCACAAACTCTGTGATAATCAAATGTGTATTACAGGAATTTGACGTGACATAAACAAACCTCCCTCCCTCTTGATCACTGTGGGTTTTTTTTTTTTTTTAACTGGGTGGTGTCCAAATGATGTGGGATGACACCGTAACCACAACCATAAATAACCATAATGACCATAATAGCTGTTTTCAAGCACAGCTCATCGTAGTGGGAGCGACGGCCGGCTCGTTATCTGACGGGTGTGGAACTGACCGTTGGGTCAAAAACGGCTCTGAACTCAAATCCTCCTCGTAGCTGAATAATAAACACCTATTGCATTATTAACTAATGTGAGAGGGGAACAGGTTAGACGGTATTAAAGCTGTTTGCAACCATTTGAAAAATGTTATCAGATCAAGTCTCGTGCCAAATATGACCAGTTCTTCTTCTACATTTCTTATATTGTGTGCAAAACGCCATCCCAAAAAGCCACCACCACCCAAAATGGTTCCTACAGCCACGGTTAGAGTGGTTAGTAGGGTTAGCATGACTGGAAGGAAGCAGGTGAGGGGGAGAACACATTATGCCCCTACCTGGCATAATCTTCAAGTCAAAGTCTGGCAGCAGATCTTCAGGCACACCTGAGAAACCTGGAGAGAGACAGAGCAGAGGTGACAAGAGGAGAGGAGAGGAGGAGGAGGAGGAGGAGGAGGAGAGAGGGAATGAGTGATATAAATGACTGATTCAAAGAAAGTTGTTGCAGGAGCAGCATGCATGAGGAGAGAAGCAAGACATAAAAACCAGAGGGACCAACAGAGGAAGATAAGGAGATAAAGAGAGCAACAGCAGCATGCACCAGAGGACATCCTGGTCTTGTTCCAGAAAGTCTCCAGACAGAGAAACTGATAAGCTGATCAATCATGTGATTCATGAACCTGTGAGGTAATCTGAGGTCTGGTGAGAAGATAGGCTGGAACAGGAATCATCCTTGTGAAGATAACATGACAAGTAGGCAGGAGCTGTGAGTAATGTTACATGCAGAGCTGCAAAAAGAATCACAGGTGGGAACATTCCTCACGCCCAGAGCCAGCAAACACTCTGCAGAGAAACATTTTGTTCCTGAAACTTTTTCTCAGACTTGGAGAGAGAATAGTGGCTCCTGGATGAGACCTGGAGCACCTTATGACCATTCATCCTCTCCATGAACAAGATCTCGAATTTGACAAACCAAACCCGCTTATCAATTCAAAAAAGTTGCTATAGACAGCTGGAGTTGCACGCCACCTCCATATTAGCTTATATAACTAAATGTGTGGGACTATTTCTTGGCTCACATTGACGACAAGACTCATGTTTCTGGCTTCTACGCGTAAATACTTGTTTCAGGGAAAGACAGGAGAAAAAATAAATAAACACATCACCACCTGCCAGTTGTTGTTCCTGGTATCTTGCTGGTGTTTTGTCTTTCTCCTTTAGTTTTTTTGTATTTTAACTTATGCTTTATGGGACTTCCACACAAGGTCAGACGGCAGAAGTCTGACCGTGTCACAAGCTGGTGCAAAAAATGTGCCTCAAAAACAAGAGTGTTCTGTTTTGGGTGCATAGGTCCATGAGAGCGGTGCCCGTCGTAAGTTGAAGCTTAGTGAACAAAAGCCAGAGATTGAGCGTGATGTTGTACCGTTGATGGTGTGATCGTGGCAGAGAGGAGGAAAGGGGTGCCGAGCGGGAGAGAAGCAGGACTTGAGAAACACAGAGCAGGCTGGACCGTCTTGGCCTCACTCTGGCTGACAGAGCACATACCTCACCTAGTATCTTTCTGGAAGGCTAAACCGTGTTCTCTGCTGGATTTTAAAACAGAAAGAAACCCTTTTAAGTTTATTGAGAACCTGAATCACATTCAAACAACTGGGTGCTGAAGTTTGCATTATGTGTGTTTAAAGGCACCTCTAATTTTTTTGAATCTGTTGGGTTTTTTTTCTGTCTCCCTTCTGCTCAAGCAGTTGAAGGCAGCTCAGTTGTGAAGTTGCACTCACACGCAAATTGGACTGCAGGCTGGTTGATTCACCAAGATTTAATTTTAAACATTTTGGGTTTGCTTGTTTTTCCATATGTGTTCATCCACACAGGAGCTATTTATACACTGCCACTAATACTCCTCCTATGGGAATAAACTGTACGGGGAAGGTGAGCCTATTTGATGAGAGTTTTATAGAGACGCTGTGTATTGACAGGTCCTGTCCAGTTTACACATGACTTGTGACCCATTTATTGTTCATGTGCTTTGGAACAGGGCTCAGGCGTTTGTCCAGCAGAGAGCTTTAACACGTTCATTATAAAACATTTCCTGCCTCGTGCACGATTCAATGTTTTGTCAAAGTTTTGTTTCATTAGCAAATAGCTTCAGAGCTCCAAGAAAGGGCAATGTGAGTAAAAAGTGAGACCAGAGGGAAGCAGAACTCTTCCCTCTTTCTATCAGTCGAGTGTCTCACATGGTGTCACCCTCCATCTTTTGTATCACTCTGTTCTGCTGTCCCTCCTCCGTGTCATTAAATCTTCCCTCCCTTCTTTGCTGTGAAGCCATTCTCTAAAAAAAAGGAAAAAAAGAAAAGACAAAAGACCCCCGAGCCAGTCGCGGTGGCCCCAACTGTTGTTATGGAAACACAACAAGTGCCTCACATGCCATATTAGCTGCACCAAGACCAGGAAATACAACATTTGGCTCTGTGGAAGATTTAGAGTCTCTCGGTTCAGGTTAAAGACGGCAAAAGGGCATCCAGGGAAACCACGGCATCTTCATTTGCCTGTAGCATCATCTGTCCCATAGTATCCTACCAGGACCCAACATTTCACAGAACGGGCTCAAGTCTCTGCAAACTGTAAAAGCTGTGTGTGTGTGTGTGTGTGTGTGTGTGTGTGTGTGTGTGTGTGTGTGTCTTGTGTGCATACACATAAGTCTCTGAGTGCCAGCCAAACAAAAGTTCAGCCTCAGAGTGAATTGGAGCAGCAAGAGCCACACAGCCTCTCAGCCGTTGCTCTGGGAACAGTTGTAAGCGAACGTAGACAAGTACGGCGTCACTGTACAGACACTTCTACACACACACACACACACACACACACACACACACACACACACACACACACACCTGTATACACAAATACACACACAAACACAGGATTAAGTGGCGTGTCAAAGCCTCAACACAAGCGGTAACTGTTCTGTAGTTTAATAAAATCGTCGTTGTGTATACGGTGACATACAGTATGAGGGAATGCAGTTGCTGTGGTCACAGATTAAGCCGGACTCCCCTAGAAGTGCCACCGTTTGTCGTGAATCAGCTCATTAATGAGCCTGTGTTGTGCCGTCGGTGATGAATAGGTCAGCTTTTAAAGGCCGTGTTACGTAACGGCAGAATTTCTTGTGTCCCTGATTTAATTACATGCAAAGGGTTGGACACGGGTTGGGATGGGACACCACTAGAGTCAATGACTTAATAACACAGTGTTTCATTCAGTCTGCTCACACCAGTCCTGGAAACACATTTTAAATGGATGTCAATGAGACACACATTCACGGAGAAGTGTGACCAAGTTCTTACCAAGCTGAAACCCTTCACAACAGGCATGCTGGGAAAGTAGTGGCAGCTTACCAAGAACCAGCAGCTCCACGGAGGCTTCGTTCTGTCCCTCTAGATCATCCGATATAACCACTTTGCAGATGTAGACTCCACTGTCTCCCCACTGGACCTCTCCCATGCGCAGGTCTGCCTCTGCATGAGAAACAAGGGAAGAGGTTAAAGATGTGCGACGAAGTCTTCACTGAGAGGTTTAATTAAATAGGCAAACTGATACTGGATTCAGATTAAAGGGCTTAAACCTCAACCCTCCATTCAGAATTCTTCAGTAATCTTCTAGTGAAGTCAGTTTGCCCCTCTGCTGTAAGCATACTATATATGTGTGTAATGTAAAATGCTTCATAATAAATTAATAAATGGAACTGCAGAGCCCTGGCCTCACAGTTTCAAGCTGCTGTGATGATGGTAAAGATATGAAAATGCTTATTTTTCTTCTGTCAACATGCATCTTCCAAAACATGCAAATGGTGGATATTAACTCATGACAACTCACATTCATGATGCATCCATAAAGACTCACTATATGGTAAAAAGGTATGTGGCAACCCACATATGTGATTGCAGAACAAGCATTCATCTGCTGCTATGAAACTCCCTCCACTCCTCTAGAAACACTTTCCACAACACTTTGGAACCTGTGAGCCGGTAAATTTAATTTTTCATGTTTTTCTCATTATGGAAGGGAAATTTCCAAAGAAACGTTAATCCATGTCGCTCAAAAAACAATTCAAATACAGTTTGGGCCGAGCATCCCACGCGCAAGACAATACTGGGGCCGCTGACTCTATTGTCAGGGGTCAGACATGTAAATACAGCGGACAGGAAACAGGGTTGTATAATTCCCTTCCCTTTCCTGTTAGCTAAGGAAGGGGGAAGAGACACAGGCTGACCAGACCTCACCACTGTGACTGTAAGTGCAAGTCAGTGTGTTGGTTTGACTGTGTTAGCCATGTGATTAACAGAACACCCGCTGCCCAGTGCATGCTGGGACAGACTCCTGTGGCGCTGAAGAGGATTACATGAGCCTGGATGACCGGACGTCTCTAAAAGGCAACAATCTCAAAGCTTTCACTTCTTCTTTTTTTTTTTTTTTTTTTTTTTACAACATTGCTGCCCCGACCTGTTTCAGGACAGGAGGCTGAGTGGGACAGAGAAAGAGAAAAGAGAAAGAGTGTGTGTGAAGGGTCTGATGTGCAAAGATCTACAGAGTGAAAATGAAAGCGGACCATTGAAGTACATCAGAGGGAAGGAGAGGGAGGTCAGGATGAATGAGAGGACAGCGTGAAAACCATCTCTTTTGTCTGTGCTCCTGGTGAAGAGAAGGTCGATTCTTCAACCACAGTAAGAGCTCCATAAATCTGAGGCCTGCAAACAAGGCTACCTCTCTGTGTTCAACAAGAAGCGCGCACGCACACACACACACACACACACACACACACACACACACACACACACACACACACACACACACACACACACACACACACACACACACACACACACACACACACAGCAGTGTCCCCTAGATGATCCTTAAATAACATGATGGTGAGACAGTAGGGGAATGTGGCATGAATTACATAAAAGTCTGTCGTAAACTGGTCCAATATTGTTTAAACCACTGTCTTTGTTATAAATATATATTTTTAAAAAAGATATGTACTGAGCATTTGCAAAATAAAAGCCATGTTTCACAGGTAGATACACTCTGTAATGGTTACAATTTCAGGTGTTTTTGTACTTTTTGTAATTTTGTGCATATATCTGCAGTGGTAGCCTACTATGGAAGCTAATTTAGATTTATTTTTCTGACCAATCCCCATCATTAACCATTAACTGACAACACTAGTGCCCTGTATGCAGGGGTGCTGTAGTTGAATTGCCAAACAAGTTGCCCAGCTCACGAGTGAATTTGGAAAAGCGTCGGCCATACAGGGCTGGCTTTGATGAGGAGTTTAGTTATTTTTCTTCTCTCAGAATCAACCTGATCAACTGTAGCTGGGGGGGGACATACTTACTGGTTCTGTGTTGAGTAACCTGATTGTTCTGAGAGCTCTACAGGTTTTCCTCTCCTGCATGTGTGCAGAGTCTCTCTGACTTCACGTTGGGCATTTAATCAGGAATCTGTGTGAAGGCTGGGCCGATGCTCCGATTTATGGCTTTCATAAAACTTGCCAGCAGAAGAAATAAGAACACTATGTTGGATCAATGTTTCAAAAGAAACAGAGAGGCTGCTTTTTTTTTTTTTTTTTTAACCAAACCTTTAAACGAAAACTAAGAAAATGCTTTTGAGTGTGTTTTAAAGCGCTGATTATATTTATGTTATTTCTTTAATGTCTTGTGTCTCTTCTTTGCTGTTTTTATATACAAAATTTTTCAGAACCGGCTGTCTGTTTCACCCCATCACGACTATAACAACAATAATTCTCCAGCACAAGTTGCAAACTGCCAGCGGATGAAGTCAAATTCCGTCTGAAGCTGGTGAGCTGAAATTCTGCCTTTGGCACAAATAAAGTGTTGGCCTTGCTACACAGCTGCTGTGTGATCAGAGACACAGAGCCAGAGATGAAAGCTAGCGCTACATAAGCCTCACTGTTGATGATGGAGATGTCTCTGCTCTTGTAGTACTCCGACAGCGTGATTGAGGAACCGGAGATGGAGGCCACAGTTCGGACCGTACGGCTGCTGTCGGCGCAGTCCAGGTAGCTCGCCGTCATCCCCGTCTCGTAGCCTCCGGCGGCTCCTCTGGCTCCGCCCGTCAGCCCACCGCCTCCCTGGCCTCCGCTCAGGCTGTCGGGGAAGTTGAAGGAATCCCGCGTTCGGTCCCGACAGTACGACTTGTAGACCCACTGCACCACGGGCGTCTGGGTGGACACGCTGTTGTACTGACACGGCAGAACCACGGACTGGAACAGCACGGCATACTTCTTCTCATCTCTCACGAACACATTGACCCCCGAGCAACGGGGAGGGAGGACACCTGTGGGAGGACGGGGGACATAGCGAAGAGGGATCAGTGACGTGTGAAAGAAAAACAAGTCCAGATGATGAATCGTTACTTTTGTTTCGTTAAAAGTCATACTGATGATTGCAAACAGGATCTGTGAAGAGCTCATTTGGCATATTTGTAATGGTACCAGTCTGTTGTTGTTTTGTTTTTTTGGGGGGGGGCCCAGTGTCAGACTTTGAAAACTGCTGGCTTACACAAACACACAACAGATCTGGCAGCCAAAACAGGTTTAAGTAGTAAGTGGGAGTGTGTAATGAAGGGGATTTAAGGACGAGTGCAGCAGACAGCAGCACACAATGACTCAGATGCTGAGTCGGGGTTTAAGGAGACACCTGTTCCCGTTTGCCCACTTTAAAAATATCGGACAAATCACACGCTCCCCTCATTGTGTCACGGAGTATTTTAGGATGAACACTCACTAGAAATACTTGCATGTTTTTTTTATTGTTTTATTTTCCTTTAAGCCAGAATGAAATGAATCATTGTGCAGTTTGGCAAGTGAAGTATAGGATAAGGAAACAAGGAGAGATGGTTGGAGATGCTTCTGCTCGGTGAAATCTGACTGTGAGGAGAGTTGACTCTGGGTCACATGACGACCAGGAGCTCCAACTCTGTAGTTCAACAGCAACACACACTAGAGGGGTGACCATGTGAGAAACCCCCCCCCCCCCAACACACACACACACGCGCACACACACACACACACACACACACACACACACACACACACACACACACACCCAGAAACATCTGTGTGTGTCTCTCAGGCTGAGCAGTGGGAGGTGAGACTGAGCTGGACCAGTGAACAGGGATGAGCTGCTTCACTTAATCCAGACCAGGCCAGTTGAAAGACTTTTGTTTTCTTTCTACTAACTAAACACCCTCCCCCTGTTCTTAAAGAACTGATACGTTTCATCAAAAAACACCAACGAGCTCCATCAAGCACAGCGTTGTGTTCACCGGGACGACTTGTTCTCGTCTTTCTACAGACGTGCACACCGACACTTCTTCTACTAAAAACATCACAGGCCTAAACAGAGCTTCTAGCTGGTGCCCAAATGATTTGCCCGTTGATCTATTAGTCAAACAGAAAATTAATCAACAACTTATAACGGACAACTGATTGATCGTTAAAGTCATTCACAAAACAAAAATACCAAACACAGCTGGTTCTACGCGTCTCTTTATGAGAAACCACAAAAGGTAACCTCTCAGTTCTTATCTCATGGACAGTCAAATACAAAACCCAGGTCATTATAAGTAAACACCATGAACACACAGTTCTTAATCAAAGAGCAAATAAAGATGTTAAAGCAAATCAGTCAGACCATGAATCTCCCCTTCCAGATGTTTGCTGATTCAGCTGGCTACTGTGAGGTCCGTTTACACTGCGCACATTTTGGAAACTGTCAGATTTGATGTTTGAATATTTAAAGCCTCTTGATACTGTCGTTCACACCACGACTGATAGTTTGTTTTATTCTTCTTAACCGTGAATAATGGTGTTCTGTAAGTGCGTATGTATCTAAAGTGGGTTTCACAGAAAAGGTTTGGCTGGAGTGGTGTGGAAAAAAAGAGGCAATTCAGACCAAGACGAATCAAACTGACTCAAAACATAAATTCCTCAAGGATTTTGTTTCTCTGACTTCTGAGAAATGGAACAAAAAAAAAAAGCCAGGAGGTTGGTCTTCCTGGGATCACAGGCTGAGGGGGCGATCCGGCCTTTATTAGTTTTCAGAGGAAGCCACCTCCAGAGACAACATGAAGGCAGGAGGAGGGCTGAAATAACTACTGTTGTAATATTAGACAATGCTTGAGACTCGAGTGTAGTATTAAAGTATTTGTCTGCATTTACGTGGGGAGAATAACTTCTTTCAACTTTTTACAGATATCGGCATGCATGCTGTTTCACTGATTTGTCATTACACGACCTTTGAGTGGAGGTAGACGTGTACTGTGCCTTTAAGAAGGGATTCCACGTTACTACAGTGCTAAAAAACACTCATCATACTCACAACAATGAACCCATATGCTACTGTAGTACTACTCCACTGAGATACTGTGGTACAAACAAGTATTTGTATATTGTATTTAGATATATATATATATATATATATATATATATATATATATATATATATATATAGAAATTGTCTTGTACATTTTAGCCATTTTGTGTAAAAACAAATCTTGAATCATTAGCAACATTTTTGCTGATTTGTTGTTTGTTAATAATTGACTAATATGTTATTCAACAAATAGTAGGAAGCCCCATTAATGATTGTTTTTCCTACATTTTATTTATGCACCTGTGTATTTATAACCACGTCTGATTCTTGTGCTGCTGTAATGACGTTTCTCTTCAAGGTGTTACGTTTGTGTTTCATGATTTTTTTCTAGAGCTGCAATGATTAATCAATTAAGTTGTAAACCATTACATTATTCACCAACTATTTCAATAATGGATTAATCGGTTTGAGTAATTATTTAAGAAAAAAAGAATATTGTGAATATGTCCTGGTTCCTTCAACGTTGCTCCTCTATAACGGTAATCTGAGACGTGGACTCATCTTGGGCTTTGGGAAACACTGATCCAACATTTTCAAACTATTTTTGGACCAAACAATCATTTAGGATTTATCGGAAAAAAAGAATCATCAATAAAAAAAAAAAATCGTTGTGTTTTTAAGGTATTTTGTTGGACTAAATTAAGTAGCAACCTGTCATTCCTCTGAGAGGCCTAATTAGCTAAATCATGAGTTAAATCTGTCAGAAGTTGGACCTCCTAATCCACGATCCCCAAAGCTTCTGGTCGGATCATCCACACATGACTGCGTAACCGCAGCACTACGAGCACAGAGGAACACAAAGCACCGAGCTATAGCAACGCACTTTAACGTTAGTACTTTCCTGTGTAAAACACTGCAGCGCGTGCATAGTATACATGTTCGTTATGTGCAAAGGAAGAATAACTGAAGTTTAGCTTATAACATGTAATTAATATGGGAGGAAAAGTTAAGTCTAAATGCTTAAATCATTTCTGTACATGTTCAACCATGTACAGCGTAGTTAGCGTCGTTAAAGTGACGCTATCTCCAAACTTAAATCTGAGTTAAACAACCTGTTACACCACTTTACACCGAGTGGGTTCATTCCCCCCCCCCGCTCGCCTTCTCTTACCTGACGCACAGACGATGAAAATCCACCACTTCGGAACTAAAAACATTTTCCAACTCCTGCAGGTGAATTTAATTAAAGTTTTCTGATGAACTTCGTCTTCTTTTGTCTATCGTCTCATCCCTGGACGATGTTTCAAACTCACAACATTCAACTGGCAGATAACGGGACCACGGCGCGAGGGGCAGCGGCTGTGGGACCGGGACCAGCGTCAAGCTTGTCAGAATAAAACTCACCACTTCCGGCAACGGTTTCCAGAATAACAGCAAATTTCGTTGGCAAAGGCGAGCCGGCGTCTCACAGCTAACGGTGCTGACAGCGCTTACAGTGCAAACATTAGTAACGTACTGACAGAGCCAACGGTCTTGTCTGTCTTGTGGACTTAATGTGTGAAGTCTGCTACTTATTTATCTTCTTATTGTTGCATTCACTTTTTCATTTGTAAAGCCTTCTATTACTCATGTTTTACTGCCCAATGCAGGAGCTGCACTGGGAAAGCCTTTGAGAACTGAAATGGTCAGATCACCTAAAAACATGTTTTCTCACACGCCTCACACTTTGATATCCAGTCCTGCAGATAGTTTTTATTTGATGTGCCTGGCCAAGTAAAAGGAAAACTACACATGGCTAGTACCAAGAGGGGAAAGGGAGAGAACCCTTGTCTTTGGAATTCTGGTAACCTGGCACCCAGAATGCACAATGTGACAGTTTTGAATCATAACATGTCAATCATGATGATTCATAACCTAATGTGTCATAATTCACCTTACCTAGAACTTGTTGGACACACTGCTGGCTACTTGTTGGACATTACAAAAAGCGAGGTTTTAACCCGGCTACATTGAAGTCACATTGTCAGTAAGGCGCAGACATTTCTTTAAAGGTAACAAAAATGGACAAAGAGAGATCAGGAGTACTTTTCTCTCTGCCAAACCCGGACTCTTCATGGCTCTTCAGGAAGTGTCCCTCTGAGGACATTTCTGTTGTAGAAGAGATTGAAGAAGAGATTGAGGAGGACATAATGGAGGAGTTTCAGGAGAAAGAGAAGGAGGAGGATATTGAAGTTCAGGACCACGCAGAGGGGCCTGAGGAAGGTGTGGAGGAGGTTCAGGAGCAGTCCTCTAACTCCAACAGCAGAGAAAACAACAGTTACAGTTCCAGCTGTGAGGTAAGAATTAAGATGAATGACATGCATTTACACACACATCAAAACAGTGAAAAAGTCAGATAATGCAGCTGACACCTCTGTCTATTTTTGTTTAAACATCTCCCCCACTTTCAACGCCTTAAAAGGGACACTTTGTAGTATTTAGTGGGATCAATTTGAATCAGAAATGGGTTTTCATTACTGTAAAATCAACTGGAACTAAGAATTAGGGGTGTAATGATACACATATTCTTATTGAACCGTTCGGTACGGGGCACGCGGTTCGGTACGCATTACGAACCGAACAATAATATGAAATTGCTTTTGAAAAAAAATATATAGCTGAAATTGGTGGAGCCACTGCGCTCAAACATGGCAACCCACCCGACGTAACGTGATGTCCTTCCCTGATTCGCCGCGCTCCTATCACGTGACCGGATGTTCACAAACAACAACAGTGTTGATTACCGATCGACTACCAGGTTAATTCAACGTGGAGAACTGATTACAGGCGTTGTTGACTGTGTTGTCTTTACTAGCGCTGTTGTTCAGTTAAAGTCTGTATTATTACGGAGGAAGCAGCCGTTAATGGAGCGATCAGTGAGCCGCGTGTCAGACCTACGGAGCGGCCGTCTGAAGACACGTTAGCGGCTTTAGGGAGGACGGACACAAAACGGAGGACTTTCCTTTTCTTATTAATGTTTATTTTGTTCTGTACAACAAGTTAACACACAAACTATAAAGGAACAAAACACGGATTGCTCTCCAGTAACACAGAGACTTCAGACACCAGCAGAGCTACGAGTGAGAACAGAAACAACGACACCGAGGGAACGAGTGAGAGACGAGTGTTGACCACATTTATGGATCATAATCTAGTAAACCTTTGTGTGTAAGTGTTAATATTAAAGTAAATATGAGGAGAGAGATAGAGTAAGATCTGCAGCGCTGTAACTAAGTCTGAAAAATAAAACTTTCCAGGAAACGTGTCCGTTTGAGATTCTAGAGGAAGATTTTAGAGAAGATCTTAAGTATCAAACACGACCTTTCATTGTTAAAGATTACTTGAGAGTCTCACCAGCGAGGATTTGGCATTTCTGCTTTTTTGCTGTAGCGAAACGTACCGAACCGTGGCACCACTGTATCATATAGAACCGAACCGAGAAGTTTGTGAACCGTTACACCCCTACTAAGAATCTTTCCCCATCTTGCACCGGCCATATTTCTACAGCAGCTGAGAACGGACAAACCAAACACTCACTTTAACCAAAAGGTCAACCTATTTTTCTTTTGCTTGCTAGTCCTAGTGTAGTGCTGTTATCATATGGATGACTTATGTGCTGTGTCATCATTTTGTTTATTTCCTAAAGCTGCACAGCTGATTGTTCAAGAGTGAACCCTACACTTTTCATATTTAACTCAAAATACTGCACAAGCACAACAAACTAACTGTTTTATCTCCCACAGGCAGAGGAATCTGAGAGATCTGAGCAATCCGATGGTCGTGATGAAGCCCTTGAGGTGGCGAGAAGAGACACGGCTGCTCTTAAAGAGGCCTTGAAGAAGGTAAAACACGCTAAAGCTCAATACAAAGCAGCCCTGAAGCAGGAGCGGAAAGAAAAAGAGGCTCTAGCAAAGACTCTGAGGAACCGGCAAGCTGAAAAAGACAGCCTTCGTGTTGAGGTGGAGTGCTTGAAGGCCCAAGTGGCTGATCTCAAGAAGTCACAGAAAGACCAGCAGAGGAGCAAGGCAAAGCTAAAAGACGCAAACAGCTTAATGACCGCAGAGATCAAAGAGGACATGAAGTTGATTGAGAAGCTCCAGAAGGATCTGGAGGCGTCTTCTTGTCATCACGAAAAAGAAGCACAGCGTAATATGGTGAGTTTTGCCAAAATTAAGGCACTGAAGGACGAACTCATTGAGCAGCAGGAGGAAAGTCTGGAAAAAGACGATACAATTCAATCGCTGCGCCTCGACATACAGAACCTTCAAAGCGACGTTGAAGCCAAGGACCACATTGTGTCCACGCTGCAGGAGAAAGTGAACCGGGGGGCCTCAGACCTCAACGAGGAACAAACCAAAAACTGTTCACCCCAGAGGGACTATGAGGCTGGCGTCTCTCAGCAGCTGAAGGAAGCAGAAGAACTGGACCATCTGACTCATGAGAACCAACACCTCGCCTCTGAGAACAGATGGCTGCAAGGTGAACTTGAGGCTGCGCAAACTGAGAGTCAGCTTCATCAAAAGCAGCTTCAGGACGACCGAGAAGCTTGCAGCAGACGCGAGGAGGCCGTTGAGAAGGAGAACGACGCTCGGTTCCAGATGCAAGAGAAGGAGCTCTCTGAGAAGACTCTGGCTTTGGAAAAGAGCCTGGTCGGCGAAAAGCTCTTACGGTCTTTGCTCGGAAGTGAGAAGAAGCGCTTTGATCAGATGATCTTGAAAAAGCAGGCGTCAGTGGAACCTCTGACAATCCTCCGTAACCAGCTGAGAGACGCATCTGCAAACTCAGAGCATCTGATGTACGACATGAAGACTTTGAGGATGGAGAATGCAGACATCAGGGCTAAATTCCACGTCATGGAGACCGAATTTGACAGAACCAGATCGAAACACCTCTCTCTCTCTGAGCGCCACGAAGAGCTGATGTCAAAGCAAAATGATACCATGTCAAAGCAAAATGATACCATCTCTGAGAATCAGCTCACCATCACTAAGCTCCAGTGCGCGGTAGACTGGCTCAAAGCACAGCAGTCAGAGAGCAAGACAGGACGGGCAGAACTTGAAGATGCCTTAAAACAGTACAAGGCAACAGTCTCTGAGTTGCAGCAGATAGCATCTGCTCTTGAGAAAGAAAGGGCCAGGTGTGAGGAGCAGCGAGTCAAGCTCAAGGAAGCGCTGACCCGGCAGATTGAAATTCTGGAGGAGAAGCAGGAAGTGGCCGTGGCTCTAAAGAAAGCCCAGGACGACGTCTGCAGGCTTCAGGGACAACAGCTGGTGGAGTCAAACTTTCAGCTCAGACACATCAGTGACGCTGAGCTCAGGCTCAACCAGCAGAGAACTGCCCTAGAAGAGAGCACAAAGGCTCTGCACCACCTGCAGCGGGAATACACAGATCTAGGGAGGAGACACAGTGACATTAATTCTGACTATCATGAGCTGCTTAAAACTCACAGCGCCCTCCAAATCAAATATGAGAGACTCTGCTACGCACAAGGAAACCCACGACCGGACTTCAGCCCACCTCTGTTCAGTCAAACTGTAATTTAACCTCTTATCTAATTTAACACCATCTTTTGAATGCGCTCTTTGGTGTCTTACTTTTTGTATGTAGTATGCTGTAAATATTGTAAGTAATGTATGTAATGTATAACAAATGTATTAATGTGTCATTAAATGTGTCAAAAGTAAATAAATGTTTTATGCTTCCGATTGGATTCAGTTGTTCCAAACAAAAGTGCAGGGAGAAAATCCCACCAAACTAACATAAGGGTTGAAATAAGGGCATCTGTTTTTTATAATTATGTTATTTTATTTTGAAGTCCAAATTTCCCCAAATCCGGTGGTAGTTGCTTAGTTGTGTAACTTTACGCAGTAGGGTGGGGAGGCGCCGAGACGCTCTTTCCAGACAATGGATGGTGGCAGTGATGGAGGCGAAGCCATTTTTTTAACAAAACAATTAGTAAAATAAAAGTTTAAGACAATAATAATAATTAATAAACCTCTGGTATTACTACTACTACCAATAAATTATGTTTTGTTTTTACCCCACATGTAGTATGAATGTAATGCAGTGGCGGACCGTGCATTTTATACCTGGGCCTTCTGTGCTGTCCTACTAGACTTGAGCCATGTCCAAATAAGCTCATTATGACGTCACAGCTATGGTTATTTGTTTCTAGGGGTGTAATAATACACGTATTCGTATTAAACCGTTCGGTACGAGGCTTAAGAACCGGACAATACGTTTGAATAATACTAGAGCATTTGGAAAATCCAGAAGCTTAAATTGTGGGAAATATAATGTTTTCGGTGGACTGCGCTCACGTAACAGACAACAGGCTTTGTGACCTCTGAACCCGGAACAATAACAAAAGGCTGCGGCACCGCGCATGTCTTCAGGGGGGCTAAGCTAACTAGCTTAGCGGGGAAACAGCCCGAACGGATTCAATTGTCCGAACAATAACCGCGCGCATGACGGGATGCTTCATAATTAACGGACGATGCATATAGTCCAAATCAATGTAATTAACACAATGACAAGAAAAACTCACAATAACCAGTCACATATATTTATATGACAACAAAGCAACAAATCAATTCAGCAGCACTGCAGCGCTAGAGCACGAGCCATTCATATTATTCATAAAAACGACACGATAGACAAATTAACACAGTAGAAACGCTACTGCAGATGTAAAGACTCAGAATCAGTTAACTTACCACAGCTGCTCTTCACTTATAAAGTCCACTCAGGTCTCTCCAAAAGTTTTCAAAAGCACGTAGTGTAGCTGCCTTGGTTAGCGTAGCATAGCTCCAAACAGCTCCAAACACCAAGAGCTCAGTTGCAAATGAAACACATTCTTAGCCATAAAATATGCAACACTTCCCCACCGCTGTCAGCCAGAAATACCGTTTGTACAAATCCTTTTCCATGCTGGGTCGGGGCTGCTAGCTGTGGGCTTGACCGACCCTTTGATACGATGTCCAGCTTTTCTGGAAATGTCCTTCTTCAGAAATCCATTTAAAAATGTCATGTCAATGTCATAACTTCTTACATATGTTTCAACTTGAACTCTTACTAAACACTAAGATCTGCTAGCTAGCTTTCTGTTTGACAAAAGTCACGCTGGCACACTGACCAATCACGGCGCACCTTAATGCCGACGTACTTAGCAGGCTACCTGGGTAGCTCTGGCACGTCAAAGAATACGCCCAACATGTCAAACTAAAGATCTGATTGGTTGAAGACGATGACAATCAATAATATCGTCCCCATATACTTTAATCTGTAAGGTCTACCTAGAGGACCTCGGGCCTCTCTCCTTACATAGAGACATAGAGGCTGAATCTGATTGGATAAGAGCTCTACTTAAAACAAACTGCACTGGAAGCAGAGCAACTGAGGAAAACAGGAGCTGTGCAATGAGAAAATAAGCTAATGGGAAACAATATTATAATACTTGTAGTGTATTTGTGAAAAATTATTAAATTATAAAATAGCTATAACTTTGTGATTCTGTTTAGGCCAGCAGAGAAGACCACTGATGTAACATGATAAGACAGTTTATTTGTCTGGGAAGTGTAAGGTCGCCATCTAGTGTTCAGGATTCATACAGTTGCAAGAAGCTGTTTTGTTCATTTCATTTCAGGTTTATTTTTAAAGCATATTTCATAACACAAATCCCAATGTAAAACTGGTAACATTACCATTGCTGAGATAAAATAGTTGCATTTGTACAATGTGCATTGTCACTGTACATTGTAACTGCAGTTCAACAGAAATCTCTATAAAATAATTCAACATAAAAACATATTTGACAGTGACATGGCATAAGGCGGTTATATACTGCATATGTTCAAAGTTTAGATGTATTCAAATTAAAATGGTTATTTTCCTTTGCAATTTATACAAAAAAAGAGAGCAGTGGTGACGCTATCATTCCACACAGAGGAAGCTGTAGTTTTACTTTCTATAATATTGTGGAAAAAAACTGAAAGCACGAAATAGAGAGGACATGTTTCTATACAAGTACAGTATAGAACTCAAATAAACACAAACAATCCCATGAAGCGCAAAGAATGACACAAAGCGGAAGACCTTTTCTTTTATGTGGAGGTAACTTCCTGAACAAATTAAATAAAAATAAAAAACCACCACCACTTACACCCAGACATGAACTCTTATTTAACAATGGCAACAAGTCGAGTTTAAAGCTAAAATACCACCTCATTTCGGAATTACAAAGATACAAATTTGTCTAGGGATGTGTGAAATGTTCCAACTATTTGTATGACGCCATATTGGTTCACAACAGAGATACAGATCTTGCCCTGGGCACTGTGTAGACCTGAGACTACCGGAGTCTGTGACTGTTGACTCCACCCACCCCACCCACTCCCTGTATAAAAACGGATCAGATGGGCTTTGTGGCCACCATTTTGGGTTCCCTGCCCTTCTTCAATTCATCCTCCCACAAACAGCTTGACTCACAAAATTGTTCCAGAAAAACAACAGCTCATGCTTCCTCTTGATACCAGTATATTTGTGGTGTTTGGGCCAATTATGTCACAACAAGATCAGAGGAGGCAAAAAGGGTCACACGCCTTGAGTGTGAGGTAACTGGCTGGAGTAAAGTCAATGGAGATAAAACAGAGGATGGAGGTCGATACAAGTTGGCGGCTTTAGTCGCGGTACTCCTTCTTCGGTGGCTTATTGGCTGGCACAGGCGGTCTGTCGAGATCACGATCATCATAGGGCTCATCGTAGCGGTCGTCATCATCATTGCGACGGTCCCTGCGGTCGTCGTTGCGGCGGTCGTCGTCGTAGCGCTCATTGCGGTCACTGTACCTCTCGCGGCGGTCGTCGTAGTCGCTTCTGCGATCGGTGTAGTCGCTGCGGCGGTCGTCGTAGTCGCTTCTGCGATCGGTGTAGTCGCTGCGGCGGTCGTCGTAGTCGCTGCGGCGGTCGTCGTAGTCGCTGCGGGGGTCGTCGTAGTCACTGCGGGTCTTGTAGTCGCGCTCACTCCGTTCCTCGTAGTGGTCACTGCCTTCAACAGGGTGCCTCACACTGGAGTCATCATGACCACGGTCGTCCTCTTGTCCATCGGCGATGCGACTCTCACCATTTCTAACCGGCTGTTTGTCGCTGTACTCTTCCTCGCGAACTCTGGAAAGTGAACACATAACATTCAGATGTTATTTTTTTAAATTCTATTTCTTTGGCAGCTTTACCTGAAGCAAAGTTTCCACCATAGCTACCATGGAAGCGCCTCAGCAGTGTTGATTTGGTTTGTTAATGAAATCCTGAAACATTGAGGTAATCTTCCCAAAATCGGCTCGAGAAATCTGGAGTGCGAGCTTTTTGCATTTTTGTTTATGGTGAGATAAATAAAATCTGTCTGTCTGTCTGTCTGTCTGTCTGTCTGTCTGTCTGTCTGGGCTTGATAAAAACACAATAAATAAAGGCTGCATGAAAAGATCCGAGACATTGGATAAAAAGTAATTTCAGATGGAGCAAATGTGGGCGTGCAGACGGAAACCAAAAGCAAATATCTGAAGCATGTTCATAGCATTGACCTGTAATTTGTTTGTTTGTTCATGTCGGCTGGAATTAAGTATTTTTTGGAGCGGTCTGTCCTGGTGATTCATACATGAAGAGGAAGTAACACAGCTGTGAAAATTATTTTTCGACTTTTTGCTTCCTGAGTGTGAAGCGTGCTTTCCCTCACACCCGCAAACTTTTCATTTTATAGTTCTGCTGAGTCTGATCTTTTCAGAGCTACAATTGAACTTGCGATTATGAACAGGTCTCTTTGACGCATCATTTTTTCACCTTGTGAATAAAATGCGCTGTAGAAATTAAACATTTTGCCTTCTAATTGTCAGTGTCTTGGTGGACGATAGACTTTCTCTGCCTAAAAACCCATATACTATATGTTCGGTCGCCTGCTCATTCAGCCTCGTGAATGGGCCGTATCGGATGTCCCCCCCTGTTGACATCACAGCATCTTCTTCATTGGTCAGTGTGAATGTGTCTTTAAGGGAGGCAAACTTTACCCCATGGCGTATTCCTCCTCCTTCTTCTTCTTCCGGCAGCAGCAGCAACAGATGACGACGATGATTACGACCAACAAGGCGGCGACACCACCAATGATTCCTGCAGTGGAGCCTATGTTCATGGAAGCTGCAGGATTGATGAAGAGGAAGATAATGATGATGCATATTATAACGGATTGTCGTAAAGATAGATTTATCGGGAATTTGACGTTCCCAGGTCATGAAAAGCTGCTTTATCTCACGTGGCAGGACTGAGAGGGTGATGTTGCACATGGCGGAGCGGATCTTGTTTGCCGAGGTGCAGGTGTAGTACCCTGATGTATCTTTGGAGATGTTGTATAGAGATAGGATGCCTCCCTCTAAAAGACAAAGAGAGTCACATACACACATCAGTGGCATCGTGGTTTTATTATTCAGTGCTACTGCTCATTAAAAAAAATCCAAAGTAATCAATAATCAATGCTGTTTATCGTAGTTCCTGTCAATTTAATTGTTATTGTTGCGCATATATACATACATACATACATACGTACGTACGTACGTACGTACGTACGTACGTACACATATATATATATATATATATATATATATATATATATATATATATATACGTATATATACATATATACGTATATATACATATATATACATACGTATATACGTATATATATATATATATTGGTATCTGCCTAGATCAGGGGTCACTAACTGGCGTACATATGTATATATATATATATATATATATATATATATATATATATATATATATATATATATATATATATATATATATATATACATATACATACGTATATATACATATATATGTATATATATATATATTGGTATCTGCCTAGATCAGGGGTCACTAACTGGCGGACCGCGGTCCGGATCCAGACCTAGACGCCGTTGTACCCGGACCCAGGACCTAAAACTGATAGATAATTGAGAATTATTAAATTTTAACGGAGCGCTACTATTTTAACCGACGCAGCTTTTCCAGCATTTACGGCACTTGTTCAGCGGTGCAAGAAACACGCCGACCAATGAGTCACGTGATGCAGTTTAACCAATCAAATATGGGTATTCTGACAAGTTTCCCGACTCGAGTGAGATTTACACACACCGTGACACACGGGGGAGAGACGAGGAAACAGATCGCAGAGCAGGACAAGTGTTATTTGATTTAAATTAAAAAAAAGGTTTATAGAAAGAGAGAACTGTTCAATGAGCCCGGAGTCTTTGACCAAAAATTGGCATATTTGTACAGGTGAATGCTACCCACAGACAGCTGTGGAACAGTACCTCTCAAATGGAGCAAATGTATCAACTGTCATTTGAAATTAACGGAACTACACATTAATTCATTGACCAACAATGTTATCAACAGAGAACAGGGCTGAAACAAGTGATATAATGATCAAAGATCAAGTCCATGCAGACAGATTTCTCTTGTTAGAAGATGAGAAAAATATGATTTTGTTTATTGGCATTACTTCACACCTGAATGAACTGAATTCAAAGCTGCAGGGCAATTCTGTAAAATACATTTTTCTAAAATTAAGTTATTTGTTTTAAGATGCACATTTTTCAAAAGTTTTCTGTTCTGTCAGTTATTCTTTAATCCATCTTTATTGTACTTGAAATGAGAAGAACATGTATTTCTATGTATTATTTATCATCCATCCAGGAGATTTTCTCAATCTGGACTTTTTGGAAATGTACTTGAATACCCCTGTCCTAGATGTTGGCTGATCAGTAACAACAGATTGCCACTTGTTTGTCCACAAGAGGGAGCCACATTTCGTTCACAACCAACTTTTAAGAGTTGGGAAATGTTTGTTTCAATCATGTAAAAAGTAGCAAGGTAAGTAAACCTTGATGTGCCGAGAGTTGACTTACATATTCCAGGATCGATAGTCCTCACAGAAACTGACACTTACTGTCGGTGGTTCTTGGGTCGGGCACGCGAGGAGCTTTTCTGACATCTTCACTTTTCCACGAGTAAACGGGCTTGGGGGAGCCTTCCTTAGACAAACAGGTCAGGTTGATGTTCTGGCCGTATTGTGCCTTTCCCTGGATCTCACAGATGGGTGTAGATGGAGCCACTAACACATTTTTAAAAAAAAGTGGGATTTGTGAAAAAGAAACGGGAATAAAGAATAAAACACATAAAACATGTTTTCTAGTAAGGACATTAATATGTTGTAACGTAATTTTGAATGGGAGTTGTAACATGTCGATGCCACCTGGTAACACAGTATAGCACTACAGGTGGAACTAGAGGCATCATAGAGACAATAGGGTGACATCAGCCACAAGGGTCAATGTCCCCTTCCCTACTTCCACCTCCCTGCTTTCAGCAACCCCTGCTCAGACCACACCCATCTTTGAACTCCACCCTCATTTTGATCTGAACCACACACTTGTAACACACAGTTTAGTGACTGCAGTTTTCACACTTCTGTCCAGACTGAAATATCAACACCTGGCAAAGGTCTCAAAACGTCCTCTTTGGTAGTTCCTGCTACAGTAGGTGTCAACAGGACACATTTTGTCATGATGCCTCAGACTCACTAGGAGAATACCAAGGGCGCTGTCGCGGCTGGTAGAAATAAACAGGAGCAGGCCTGATGATCTACCTAAATGCATCAGGTTTTTTTTCAATTATTTTTTTACAATTGATTGCTATAAGCAATAATTTACATCAGAGAACATTTAAATGCTAAACATGATACTAACTGAGCTTTAACTTCTCAAATAGTAACACTACTCTACAATAATGAATGTGAACCATGAAACAATATGCACTACGCAACTCTTTTCACCCACTTTTGAAACGCGGAAGATTTCTCTGAAAACAAATGAAAATGTACCTAGCACCACCAGTATCGTAGTGTCGGCCAGGTTGCCCTCGTCGTCCTTTGGAATGTTGACGAGACACTTGTACTCCTTGTTGTCTGCTAGTCTGATGGAGTAAAGTTTCAGGTTGGCCTTTCCCGTGGCAATATCTACATCCAGGGACACCCGGCCTTCAAACTGCGATTTGATGTCCGTAACTTCATTAATAGAATAATAAGTGAGGATCTGGGTCTGTTGGACAACAGGAGCATCAGAGGAACATTAAAAGAGGAAAAAAACACAGTTCTCTTTATTGGTAGATTACAGAGAATCATACACACATGCACACATAATCACACTCTGACCTCATCAGGTTCGATGCCCTCAGCCTCACCAGACCATGTGATGATGACTAGGGTGTTTTTCGTGGGAGCGGTTTTGGGCTTAAAGGTGCAGGGCAGTGTGATGTTGTCACCCCTGGCAAACTCGTACATCTCCTTCGGGATGTTCACTTCGATGGCACCAACACCTGACAGCACTGTCACAGAAAACAGAGAATGTTGATTGTTACCATTTGGCTGTAAGTGCCTATCCTTTATAAAAACAGTAAATGGTGGTGACCGTGGCTAAGTGGAGAGCAGGGCCGCCTTTCGATCAGAGGGTCGGCGGTTCGATCCCCGGCTCCTGCTCTGCTAGTCTCATGTCAATGTGTCCTTGAGCAAGACACTTAACCTCCCGTAGCGGTGTGTAGATAGATACTGAATTGTAAGTCGCTTTGGATAAAAGCGTCTGCTAAATGACTGTAATGTAAATGTAAATATCGATATCACGGTACCGATGTATAATCCATATATATCCCAGCCATATGTCAAATTAGGGCAATATAGCCAAATCATCTTCTATCCCTATATAGGTAATTTCATTTCTCGAAAAAAAAAATAGTCTATATGAATTAACCACATGGTAAATACTATTTTTGTATGCTCTTGTGTGAATTTAATACTTGACAAATGAAAAGTTGGCTTCTGACTTTTTATGACGAAATTTAGTGTAAAACAAACATCATAGTTTCAAGTGAAATTACGAATTAACGTTCCCAGAAATACCCAGACTATGTTGACAGGCATGCACACAAACAGGAGCTAATCACATTAAGACAATCGTTTGATTCAACAACATGGGACATTGCCAAAGACATAATTCGTATGTATTCAGATCGTCTGTTAAATTTGAGTCAGTATGTGTTTGCTATTATCAATTTAGACGACGGAATTGGATATCACAATATATTGATGTATGATTTCATCACGACATGATTGAAAGACGATCAATTATCGTATTGAATGGCAATGTAACACCTTCACTGTGAATGATTCCGCACCGAGATCTGCACATATAACTTCTTGCCCCGCCCTGTCACCCACACAAACACAGACAGACAGGAGCTGAACGGATTAGTCAGTGGACAGAAAAGAAATCGATCAATAAAGTAAAAAAAATAAATAAAAAAAAAAATCCAGCTTTTCACATTTTTCTATATTTCTTATACGGCAGTAAACTGAATTTGTATCGTCTCTCAAACAAAGCAAGACATTTCAAGACGCCAGCATGAGTGCTGGGAACCTGTGTTGGACATTTTACAGACTTGCTTTACCCGGTAATAGGCCGGGTCTAATCATACTGCAGGTGAAAATAATCTTCTTTTATTCTTCTAAGTATTTGATTGAGTATCACCCTTTATTTTTAAAACAAGCCTCCTTCGAGTCTATGCGGAAGAAAACAATGCCGGTCGAGTCAATATATTACATATTTATATTTAGTGATGCTGATTTCAAGAGTGCTTATCATTTTGTAAAATCGAGTTTGCTTAAATCATTTTTTTCTTGATTTTTATGAATTTTACAAAAAATGGGGGTAAGCTCTCCACAAACGAACGAGACGAATCACCTGCATAAACAGGTGGCTTGGGCCTGCTCAGGGTCAGAATACCCGAAGGTGCGTTAACGGGTGTGGCAGCTCGGTAAGACGCAAAGAAAATAATTTGAAGCAGGTAAACTCACCCAGAGACAGCAGAGTCAAGGTAGACATCATCCCCTCCATTGCCAACGCTTTTATTTTCTCAAACAAACTCACTGATTGCTCTGTGTGTGTGTGGTCGTTTTCGCTAAAATGTAAAAGGGAACTGAAGCTACCTGGGACGAATTTGCATCGAAACCCGACTGGTTTGCGCCCAATGGGTGCGCCCGCCGCGTCTGGATGACTGACAGCGCGCCCCCGCCAATCACCGCAGCTCCTGCGGTTCAGACACATTCTTCATCCGCCTACCTGGCGTGTGTCGGCTTGTCTTCAGTAGAGCCTATACCTGAGTATTCAGGGTTACTCCTTCCCTGTGGCGTGTCTGTCAGGGTCGCTTTATTAACAGGAACACTGTTTCCAAATATAACCAAAATATTACCAGAAATTTTATTACTTAGGCTTGCATTCCATGTTATGGTGGTTAAAAAATAGGAGAAGACTACATATTTGGTAGTTGAATTCCTCAATGTACAGCATGTTGCCAAAAGAAGTGCAAGACTGTTTTTGTTTCCCTTCAGTTTTTCTAAACTGTGAAGAGGCAAAACCCAGATATTCACAAAGCTTTGGAGGAGCGACAGATGGGGTTTTTTTCATGGAAAGATTTGGGGTCTAAAACGACTTCATTTTAGGGGTTTAGCGAAAGCGTGACATTTACACTTAAGACAAGGCGAGTCCACAGAAAGTTCAGACTACACAAGAGCTAAGGATGTGTTGGTGGTGCAGTGACAAACTGATGTGTGCTGCTGGAACATGAGAAGTGTTTTGTCCTGTCAGACTGGTTTGACAGGGTCTATCACCTCGAGGCACACACACACACACACACACACACACACACACAAACAACGAAACAGAAAGAGACAACGAAAGATCACAGGGTTTCAGGAAGTACTTTCAAGCATATCCTCCTCCAATGATAAGAGTTTAAAATGTTTGTTTTTGAGTGACTAACGAAGTGGTTCACGGTTTGTGTTTGGCTCAGCTTTGTGTTGTAGCCTCTACAGCACCGTTCAGTGGATGTGACTGAAAGCTATCCAACAATGTCCTAATGTAATGGGACAAGCCTATACTAATGATTAAAAGCACCCAACCTTTAATACATTGTAAATAAAATAGAATTTTAAAAAAACATGCACATTTATGAGTAGAATGTGGAAGGAAATAATCTAATTCCAACCACTCAGGTGAATTGAAGGACTATTCAACATTTTCTGATATATGCTTATTTGTTTTCTGGCGAGGAGTTAGATTAGAAGATCAATACCATTCTCAAATTTGTCTGTAATATAAAGCTACAGTCAGCAGCTGGTTAGCTTAGCTTAGCACAAATACTGTAAACAGGGGGAAACAGCTAGCCTGGTTGTGTCCAAAGGTAAACAAAAATGTGCCTACTCTAAACTCACTAATAAAGACATTAAATCTTGTTTACTTATTCGTACAAGAGATACATTTGGTTACATTCACCAGCACCATGACATAATTATTATCTTGCAAAAAAATCAAGCACTGAGACAGAAACTATGTCCCATGTTGTTTGTTGTTTTTCTGTTTCCATGGAAATGGTCCTACCATTCATAGCTCATCAAAAGTAAATCCTGCAGTTGAATGTATTGTAACAAACCCCTTTCATTTTTAGCCACATAGCAAGTGAAACACTTCCCAATCACTACATTATGTTTCTCCCCAACTTCTTGACAACATCTTGCATATATTTATCATATGAAAACTACTGAATACAATTCTATGAAAAGGCTTTTTGACATGCACAGGAGGTAAAACACGGATGTAAATAATAAAAATGTCATTAGCAACACCTGTGCCTTTCCTACAAGTCCTCCAAATCATGAGACAAAATAAACAACAGGTTGTTTAAAACATAGAAGCGTTTTGTGGTCTGAAAAGCTTAATTTCCTGCTGTCATTATTGTAACCATAATCCAAAGGTAAACTTTTAGGTCATGATCATTAATTGGGAGATAAAATGAGCTCCAGTAATGGAAGTCAGTGATGCCAAGCAGAAAGGTCAGCGGACTGATTCAAAGAGCAGGCACAGTGTGTCGGAGTGACTTCAACCCACTATTAAAACAAATATAATGTTAATCACATAGAGAATATGAGCGTTGGTGTTAGGGGAAAATAATTAAACTGTGTCCTTCTGCTGAAAGATTAGGGAGAACGTGTCGGATCATAGCGAGAGCGTCATTAAATCGTATACTTGATATGTACGTGACATTTGTGCTTCAAGAATAACCTTTTCCTTGTGGAAATAATTAATTTGATTGTATCTTCAGAAAGGCAGAAGGATGGAAAAAAAATTTGTTTCCACCCATGCACAGGTGTATAGCCATACAGACAGACAGAAGGAAGGGAGACACCTCCAGCTTCTTTTTTCTGTCACTCATTCCCTCTTCTCTCCTGCTTACCACTAAAACTAATTTCATCTCTTGTGCTCCCGGCAGTCTTATCTCTCCTCCACACAATGACTCCGGACGCCACGACACCTTTTATTTTCTACCTCATACAATTAAAGCACATAAAATTGCTCGGCAGGTCTTGACAAACCACGAGATGAACAGGGATTAGAGAGGTTCTCTCTCTGTGCCACGTTGCACCCTGCTGGATTTCTCCCATCGTTTTCCCATCTGTGACGTCTGTGTTGAAGAAGGTCTGTATTTCAATGCATCACTTGTGAGGTTTCCTACATGGGTAATTTCTCTGCTTAAGTGCCGGCTGATGGCCTGTCGGTCCATATTTGTCTCTGGTACCTGTGAAGTTCCATTATCCTGAGGCAACTGAGGAGCCATAGAAGCATCACTTTCAACAGTAACACGCTGGGTAATTGCAGCATGTGGATCCGACAGGAGATCAGCCATATTCAACCAGTCAGTCTGTGAAAACACCACGTCTCATACTGTGGTACCACTCATACAATGTGACTTATGCTCTCTTAGTCATTTAATCATTTTAGGACTACATGGGTCGTAGTTTCTAATGGCTGGATCTGAACAAAGCACAAAATGTTGTTTTAATAAAAGGTTGTAATAGGTGATTAAATGCTTAAACTTGCAGTCGACCCAAAACTTTTATGTAATCTAAATGTCGGTTGGTCGGTCCACCACTTTGGTCCATTCTGAAGTATTTCAACACCTATTGGTTGGATTGGCACAACATTTGGTTCAGAAGTTAATGATGCCCAGAGGATAAACCCTAATGACATCAGTGATCTCCTGACTTTTCATCTACTGCGACCAACAGGTCAACGTTTTCTCTTATCCAGTGAAATGTCTCGACATCTACTCAATGGATTGACACAGTATTTTGTACAGACATTCATGGTTCCCAGAGGATAAGGCCTAATGACTTTAACTTTGAATGGATTGTCATTATATTTGATACTGCACACACGATTATGTCCCCCTTCGGATGAATTGTAACAGCCCTGGTGATCTTTTAACTTGTCATCTACCGCCATCTTCTGGTAAAAATTTTAATTTGATTAATAATTTGCCTCATTACCGAATACCTGCAAAACTGAGGACATTTGCAACAGCCTCAGTTGCACTTTGTGTTAAATGCTAATTTGCAAATGTTGTCATGCTTGCTGATGATTAACGAAGATGGTTAACATGGTAAACATTACACCTGCTAAACACCAGCAAGTCAAGCATTGTGAACATGTTACCACACTGACATTAGCATTCAGCTCAAAGCACCGCTGCACCTCATTGCGTCCTCACAGAGCATGGCTGTAGACTTCCAAAGTGAATGTTGGTAACAGCAGTCCACTTGATCAATCAATTTGGGCCATGGGCTGCAGATACACATTGGGTGAGAAGCTGAACAAGTCTATAGTTTGTAAAAACAATTCAGTTCTTTTCAGTTGAAAACATGTTGATCCCTTCCGGGGTTATTGGTAATGGCGGCTTACAATAACACAGACAAATACACTAGGCTATAAGGGGAAAAGGCACAAACAAAACGGTTAAAGGGCTATATGCACTTCCAACTAGTTGTCAGAAAAAAGCACTCAAGACAGAGAATACAAAGGAGCCATACAAAAGGATGGCAAAGTAAACAACTAAGGATGTTCAGCAATTTACTTTAGACTTGTTTGGTTGAAAAATAAAGAAAATCAAATCAACAATTCTCTCGTTCAGTTCAACTTTAAACAGAACTCCTTTGTCTGTATTTACTGCACGTAAAAGATCAAAGAATATAGAAGAATAGATAGAAGATTGCTAAAACCACTAAAAATAACTGCACTGTCTGCAATTTCGTTTTAGAAGGTGCTTAGCAACCATCTCCGTCTCCACATCCCATGGTAAGTGATTATCAAACGCTGCCTGGATTTCACCACTCTTAGCATTGATGACCGTCTCTAGTTGTTGGCCTGGGGATTAAAGAAAGTGGCCATGTAATTTGCACATGGCCTGACTTGATATTCCCCCATCTTTTTGAAATGATTTCCTGCCAGCTCTCTCTAATAAAATACTTGGGGGGAACCAGCTTGTATCATTTCTAAAAAAAAAAAATGTGTTGCAACATTATAATAAAAAAATATGCAGCTGCTAAATAATGTACTGTAATTCTACAGAGATAGAAATAGCGATGTCATATTAAATTGTCTTTCTTAAAATCAATGCCACAGACACAGATATTGATTGTTCTTCATATGTGCATGTTGTGTAGCTGAGCGCACTGCTAACAGCTCTTGCGGACTCTTATAAACACGTGCGCACAACTCTAAAGTTGGACACAAAATTGTCACCCTCCAGTAGTGTCGTCTTCTCTCCGAAACCACAAAGGCCATGTCCACGTGTCTCTAAGTTTTACCTTGAATTGAATCGAGAGAAAAAAAGAGAGAGAGAGAGAGAGAGAGATGCATCATTTGTGCCCAAACGCGACGCGCAGCGTTCACAGCTCTCCAAGGCACGGACGATGTGGTTCGCCGGTGTGGTCATCGCTTCAGTTTACGGTGTGATCAGCGTGCTGGGGCTAATCGGCAACATCACGCTCATCAAGACGTTCTGCTCTGCCAAGTCCATCCGCAATGTGCCGAATCTCTTCATGTCCAGTCTCGCGCTCGGGGATGTTTTACTGCTGGTGACCTGCGCTCCGGTGGATGCCAGCCGCTACCTGACAGATGAGTGGCTGTTCGGGAGAGTGGGCTGTAAAGTCATCCCCTTCATTCAGATCACCTCGGTCGGGGTGTCTGTGTTCACTCTCACTGCCCTCGCTGCTGACAGGTAGACTACGGTTTCTGTTATAATCGTGTTATTGACCTATAATCACTTTAAAATAGCCTATATAGCAGCGTCATTAGCCAAACGTGGCACAGGTAATCCGCACAATCTAAATGTTTTATGACCACAATGGAAAGCAAATATTTAACTGTGTATTGATCAGGGGACTATTACGACAGAGCTGTGCTCTTCTGTTCAAAGCTGCTGACACGTGTGCGCATGATGGAGGCAATAGGTTCATTGCTGTCAATTTCTAATTTCAAAAGTTTGTTGTTATAAAGAAGACTTTTGCCTGTTTAGGGGATATCAACATATTTTAAATCCTTTGCTGTGAGTGGAAAACTTTATTGGTGTAGTTATAATGTTTTAAAAATGTGTTCCAGGATGCTTTAATATCAATACGACGGTGAGCAAGTGTTTCACTTCTTCATTTCATTATTTCCCATCTTTGGCCACTTGCGTTTTTTTTCTTCTCTCGACCAATGTTGCAGGAACCCCTTATTGCCTCACATATGTCAGACCTTTGTGCTGTTATAAAAGAAGATGAAAAGATGAAAAGAAACGAGATGAGATGTGCCCTGGCTATCTAATAACGTTTACTTCAGATCAATGGAGTCTCGAAATGAATTGGAATCCTGCCAGAATGCACGTCTTTGTTGATCTGCAACATTCAAAAAATGATATCAGCCTTCCTGCGTGCCGATAACAGCTGTAGGCAACCTGTGGCCAATAAGGTTAAAAAGTAAAATAGCTTTATTTTTAACAGTTTACAGACAGTTTATGTCTGTAAACTTGTCACAGACATAAACATGCATATATCTGTATTTTGACAAATGAATATAGGTCATTCACAGTTACAGATAGGAAGAAAACTCATTGAAACAATCCCAAGAAATCTTGCTTTTTTTGCCACAGTATCTGTCAGCTAAAAGTAGCCATTTTGAGCGTCACATTATGAAATAATAGAGGTATAGGCGCAGAGGAAATGAGCTACAGCTCTCCAAGGTTTCACTTCATTGAATTCACTTGAATTGTATGCTGCCACAACAGAAGGGACGTGCGGTCAGGGGAGGCAGAGCCTCACCAGTTATCATGAAAAGTAAAAAACAAATAATGCTAAAATAAAATAAATATTAATATTCCTCTATTGATCTGTGCTATAAATGTATTTTCTGTATGATTCCAATCATTTCAAGCATTTTTATAATAAAAATCGCTAAATTAGCGCATGTCCTGTTCAAACAGAGGAGACAGTGAGGTGAGGCAGAGACGAGCTGTTCCTCACCTCAGACTGTGAATCCCTCACAAACTGGGTTGAGCGGCTACCTTTCGCTTTCTCATTGTTTGTCACCACTGTAATATTTGTAGACACATGTCCATAGACTAGGTAATGTATTTCACGTCTGTGTAGAACATATTTAGTGTTGCTGATCTGACATTAAACCGCAGTGAAAAAGCACAGAGAGGCAAACAGTACCTCTGGCTCACTGAAGAGGGCGTGCGAGAGCCCACGGGTCGGGGTTATGCTTGTTCTGTCGTTTTCTTCTTCTTCTTATATTTTGCTTTGACCGCAAGAATGTAAGATTCTATATCAAAGCTTAAAAATATCTCAAAAAACAAGGAAATATGAACAAATCAACAGCAATTCAACGTCGGACAGGTAAAGTAACCTTTTATGTGTTTGTTGTTCTCTTTATACATCCGGGGTTGTTACGCAGATTATCGCGGAATCTCACGATTTTCGCGGGTGGCGCCCGCGAGCGCCCCGCTTCTGAAACGCTCCCGGTGCAATCAAATATGTACCATAATGTGTACATTGTAACCATGAATAATGTGTACATTGGAAACATGAACTGGCTTTTTTTGGCATACTTTCAATTGTGCTAATTTGCCCAAATGTTAACAAATAGTCTTTTTTTTAAAACGGTCTCAAGTTGTAATCCACAGAATGAGTGACTAACAATAAATCCTTTTCTGTTTATATCCCCCAAAGCACATTGGGAATTATAGTCCCAAAGCATAGAGCATGATTATCACAGAAGACCCAAAATAAGTGTCTTTAAAAACCCTGCTCAATAACAGTAATCCATTACCATTAAGTTGCCCATTTATCTGTTTGCTTATACAGTATTTATATACAAGAACACCCAGGGCTGAGAGGTAGGCTACAATGTTCAGCAAGAGAAATTGTAATTGCAGTTCTTTGAAACGTGTCTAAATCCAGACTGCTCAGGTCTCATCTTAATCAGTTTCATGTTTTTTTTGAAGGTAATGATTTCATTTGAGCACAGGTCTCACACATTATCCTTAAATCAAGTGGCTTTTTCAAAATTGTGTTTTTACTCAGAGAAAGAAGATCTAGTTCAATAAACTGCAGAGGTAAAATGAGCAAAGAAATAGTATATTACTGCCTTCTGTTCCTTTCACCAGGGTTCGTCCACATATTCATAACAGCCCCAAGGCGATGTCGTCTTCTAGATAAGGCTCGTTTTTCATTGCTCCTCATTTTCTATATTGCTTCCTTAAGTTCAAAAGGTTTAATGCATTTAATAGATCCGTTTCCAGACATTATATTCAGGACAACTTTTGGGTTTGACCGATACCGATTGCTTAAAAGAATCGACTGGTTCTGCAGCCTGAAACGTTTTGTGTCACTGCTCTCATCAGCGTTATGCTAACACGTGTGTCTATCGATCCAACTTATATCTCCACATCCGTCAGGTACAAGGCCATCGTGAAGCCCCTGGACATCCGAAAATCAAGCACCACCAGCAGCATTGTCCTGCGGGCGGCACTCATCTGGCTCCTCTCCCTGGTCCTGGCCGTCCCCGAGGCCGTCTTCTCTGACCTCCACACCTTCAACGTCTCCTCCACTAATGAGAGCTTCGTCACCTGCGCCCCCTATCCCCATGCAGGAGAACTGCACCCCAAGATCCACTCCATGGCCTCCTTCCTCATTTTCTACGTCGTTCCCCTGCTGGTCATATCCGTGTACTACACATTCATCGCCCGGAGCCTGATGAGGAGCGCCTCAAACCTGCCCGTGGAGGGGAACTTGCATGCAAGACGACAGGCCAGTTTTCAAACTACCAACCCTAGTGCCAAAGCTCGATAAGCTTTGATATACTGAGGTCATGAGTAAAAAAGTTCAAATACAATTTGAATCAACTGAAATCTAACCATTATCATATGTGTTGATTGGTTTATAAAACTTGGCTAAACTTCCCGATATATATCCCCCCCAAATCCCCAGAAATAATACCAGTGGCATAACCTCAGTGACCGTAATGGAAGCTAGAGCCCACAGACGCAGCCCAAGTGTGAGGAGAAGGGTTAAAACTGGGGCCCTGCAGGAAATATGTAATCTCTAATACATCTGAGTGCCGCATATACAGTTTTTCATGTAATCTCTAATACATCTGAGTGCAGCGCGCAGTTTTAGCAGAAATCCAAGCACAAGCAGCGGCTACTTGAGTTTGAGGGAGAGCACTACAAAAACACACAAAGATAATACAAAAGTATGAATATAATGCATAAATAAGTGACGGTAAGTAACTATGTACATTAACTGAAATACTGTACTTAAGCAAAGTGTTGAGGTACTTATACTATATAGTTGAGTATTAAAATATATATTTTTTTATATTTTTCAGAATAGGCAATACATTTATAAAAACAGATTAAGCAACCCAACAAAAGTATTTACTATTAACTTAACCTCCACCAGTTTACACAGTAATAATAATAACAACTGATGAAGAAAACGTGTACTTCTTGTACCAATAAAATAATTAAACTTGTTCAGGAGTTATGTATATATTTTATTACAGTCCATAAATCTGAGAAGCCTTCAGTACAGAGAGCACACGTGGGTTCAGTCTCCACCAAAAACATTGAAGAAAAACCTTAACATGTCTATTTTTATCCTATACCCTTATATTAATATATCATGATGTCATCTGAGTAGACCCCGTGTGTCTGTACACTCACCTGATGGAACCAGTCTGTACCTACAGTTGTGGTCAAAAGTTTACATACACTTGTAAAGAACATAATGTCATGGCTCTCTTGAGTTTCCAGTTATTTCTACAACTCTGATTTTTCTCTGATAGAGTGATTGGAACAGATACTTCTTTGTCACAAAAAACATTCATGAAGTTTGGTTCTTTCATGACTTTATTATGGGTTAACAGAAAAAGTGATCAAATCTGCTGGGTCAAAAATATACATACAGCAGTGCTAATATTTGGTTACATGTCCTTTGGCCATTTTCACTTCAATTAGGCGCTTTTGGTAGCCATCCACAAGCTTCTGGCAAGCTTCTTGTTGAATCTTTGACCACTCCTCTTGACAGAATTGGTGCAGTTCAGTTAAATTTGATGGCTTTCTGACATGGACTTGTTTCTTCAGCATTGTCCACATGTTCTCAATGGGATTTAAGTCAGGACTTTGGGAAGGCCATTCTAAAACCCTAATTCTAGCCTGATTTAGCCATTCCATTACCACTTTTGATGTGTGTTTGGGGTCATTGTCCTGTTGGAACACCCAACTGCGCCCAAGACCCAACCTTCGGGCTGATGATTTTAGGTTATCTTGAAGAATTTGAAGGTAATCCTCCTTCTTCATTATCCCATTTACTCTCTGTAAAGCACCAGTTCCATTGGCAGCAAAACAGCCCCACAGCATAATACTACCACCACCGTGCTTGACGGTAGGCATGGTGTTCTTGGGGTTAAAGGCCTCACCTTTTCTCCTCCAAACATATTGCTGGGCATTGTGGCCAAACAGCTCGAGTTTTGTTTCATCTGACCACAGAACTTTCCTCCAGAAGGTCTTATCTTTGTCCATGTGATCAGCAGCAAACTTCAGTCGAGCCTTAAGGTGCCGCTTTTGGAGCAAGGGCTTCCTTCTTGCACGGCAGCCTCTCAGTCCATGGAGATGCAAAACACGCTTGACTGTGGACACTGACACCTGTGTTCCAGCAGCTTCTAATTCTTGGCAGATCTGCTTTTTGGTGGTTCTCGGTTGACTCTTCACCCTCCTGACCAATTTTCTCTCAGCAGCAGGTGATAGCTTGCATTTTCTTCCTGATCGTGGCAGTGACAAAACAGTGCCATGCACTTTATACTTGCAAACAATTGTTTGCACTGTTGCTCTTGGGACCTGCAGCTGCTTTGAAATGGCTCCAAGTGACTTTCCTGACTTGTTCAAGTCAATGATACGCTTTTTCAGATCCATGCTGAGCTCCTTTGACTTTCCCATTGTAGCGTTTGTGGGCGTTTGTATCCAAAGAGCCCTATTTAAATGGCCTCAGAGAAGTCACCAGTTGTAGTCACTCATAATCACTCACAAGAAGTTAAGAGGCCATGCTATGAAGCTCATTTCATTGACACAACTTTCTAAGTCACCAAAATTGCTAATTCATGTTGCTGTATGTATATTTTTGACCCAGCAGATTGTGTCACTTTTTCTGTTAACCCATAATAAAGTCATGAAAGAACCAAACTTCATGAATGTTTTTTGTGACAAAGAAGTATCTGTTCCAATCACTCTATCAGAGAAAAATCAGAGTTGTAGAAATAATTGGAAACTCAAGAGAGCCATGACATTATGTTCTTTACAAGTGTATGTAAACTTTTGACCACAACTGTATGTGATCCAAGGTTGTGCTATTCATATGTAATACTCACATAATCAATATCTCTACTACAATCCATTATTCTTTCTATCACACAGATAATCCAATATATAATAAACTGATACTAAAAGAGGCAGTTCTGCTCCACCACTGGCAAAAATACACTTAAATATTAAACCACTGATGTCTATCACATACCAGCATCGTTCTTTGGTTTTGAAATTATTTTTTTTTACACCCAACAGGTCGAATCAAGGAAGCGCTTAGCCAGGACAGTGCTGGTGTTTGTTGGCCTCTTTGCAGTGTGCTGGCTTCCCTGTCACGTCATCTACTTATACCGCTCCTATCACTACTCTCAGGTAGGCCGCACAAAAAAAACAAACACGTTCATTCCGTCTGTTTCTATACACTCGGTGTGTAACACGCACAGTTATCTGCGTCTGTTTGTTACACAAAAATATTTGTATTTGTGTCTTTATTCTGATCTCTATCTATTGAATCGTCATCTATACCATTTATTTCACTGCCATTGAGTTTCGCACAAGTTTAACTGCCAAAAGCAATTACAAAATATAATTTGTAATATACTATTTTAACTATGTACTAATATGAATGTATCACATTTTAGCTCCTAAAAAATCACAAAGCTACTGACAAAACATGCCATACTAGCTCATTTGAACAAAAATTACTGCACAAATTATGATTCTGGTTGTATTTGTCCAGAGCACATTCATATCCAAAGGATCCATTTGTATTTGGTTACATCCATCGTATCTATTTGTCTGTCTCTCCATCATTTAAATGTTTTTCCCAACCCTCCACCCTACCTCTCCGCGACCAGGTGGACACTTCCATGGCCCACTACGTGTGCAGCATCATCGCTCGGATCCTGGCCTTCACCAACTCCTGCCTCAACCCGTTTGCCCTTTACCTCCTGAGCGACACCTTCCAGAAGCAGTTCAACCAGCAGCTGTGCTGCTGCTACCACATGATCCTCAGACGCTCCTCGCAGAGCTCCACTCATTATAACACGCATGTGACATCTGTCCGCAGCACACATCACTCCATGGGGAGCCTGAGCATGATCAATGGCAGACGGGTCTATCAGGAGGATTGCGTGTGAGGGACGTGTCTTTGTGTGTCTCTGCTCCTCTGCTTTTGAGTCAGTGACCCCATTACTTTCTTTACTGTATGTTTTCACGAAACAGTTTGATCAGAAGAACCTTGCATAAAGATATATAGTTGAATTATTGTACCAAAAGGGGTACCCCAGTGTTTAAATATTGCACTTCCATAAAGTTTAGAGACATTATTATAACAATGGTCGTCAAAGCAGCAGAGCATATGGGTCAAACTTTAAAAACACTTGATCCTACATATTCCAGCCCTGTCTCCAGAAAGTACATTTAAATGTATATTACAAATTGGTTTTACCATTACACCATGCTGTCTGTATTATGTTGAAACGCAACTTTTTTTTCCCCAGTGCAGACGGTTTAATATCTTTGTACCACACGGCTGTCATAAGGACACTGTTGACTCACACTTACAGGAGAGAAAGATGGATGTTCCTGTTTAAAGTCAGTTACCGGTCATGTCACATGCTTCAAGCCACGGAGGAAGAGTTAAACCAACACCACTATTTTTCTCCTTAACTTACTGCTGTGAGATATAAAAACAATATAGAGCCATGCTAGTAGCTAGGAGACAGGTTTGACCTTTCCCATAATGCAACACAACATAATCTTTGAATTACTATATTTTTCAATCCTCCTGTTTTTCGCAGGCTGTTATAAACGTTAAGTCTCTCAGCCAAAGCAGAGATAAACCTGAAGACATCATCAGGTAACTTGGTAAAGCTCCTCCAGAGCCACAGAAGACATGATTGACTATTTTTCATAAGCTGAGTTGAACTCGAGTAATATTTGTGGAGCGTCCTTTCAGGACTCTCTATACGGAATTCAGAGCATATCTGTTGCCTCGCCGCGGCTCTTAGCAAGGCTGTCGGCTGAGCCGGCGGCTTGCAGCTAACGGTGCAAACATCTGTAACAGCGCTGACGGAGCTTACAGTGTTTACATGATGGGGAACTGGAGGGTTGGTGCTACACTTCTGTGGCGAAGCAATGTAGAGAGCAGTATTAGATTCTAGAAAAGGCAGAATAAGACGGGTCACCCATTTAGGACCAAAGTACCTTTAATGAAGCAGAATAACCTAAATCACAAGCAATCTTTTATGATTAATAATATGCTTTTGCTATGATGTTGCCGAGAGAAAAAAGTCAGTGTGCTCTTATATGTGGTATTATATTGGTGGATGTCCTGTTGGATCCTGTGATAACTGTGAAATTGTGAATGTACCTCCAGAGATGTATCTTAAATGTTAGCCGTCCTCTGGTTACAGAATGTATATTTAGTGGTGACTCAGGTGTACACAGGGTGAAAAATGAACAGTGAATGTAAATGCATTTGTTAGAAATCACATTATTACAAATGTGTCTCTGTATTCTTTGTAGTTGTGAGTATTAACGCAATTTGCATGCAGTTCTCAAGTCAATAAAAAAAAAAAAATTGCTATGAAATGAGTGTGTATTGTATCTATTTGTCATTATATTGCATATTGCCTGATAGTGGATCCTCGTGTGCGTCTTTGCACTTTGGTTATGTTTAGAGTGGTAGTCCTGTTGATCGTGTATACAACACAGTTCCTGCACCACTGTGTTCACTTGACATGATTATTCTGCACCGTCGCATGCTAGCTTTACAGTCGCCATGTCACACAGCAATGTCCTAATTTGGTCTTTCACGGAGGGAGAGGATCATGCTCAGGTGGCGATGAGTGGGTGTATAATTCAGTCTGGATAGCGTTTGTTTAATTGTGGTGTAAGCAGCGTGCCAAATTTATGTCCTGCATGGTCTCAACCATCTACTCAACGTGTCATCTTTATAGTCAGGCTCATTCTGTGGAAACTCTGGAACGTAAATAAGGATTAGTTATTGTATTTTTAATTCAAGGAATGAATCAAATCAAGACCAATAAAAGCACATTGGCACGTGTGTTTGAGATCCCGCTCAAAAAGTCCGACAGGAATCCTTCAGAGAAACGCAGAGTTCCCTTCACCATCTTTAAAAACTCCTGTAACTCTGCAAGTATAATCATGGATGTTTGTAATCAATCAAGTAAAGATCCAGACATGTAAAACTACTCTGCTCTGAATGATAATTTGTGTTCGATTAAAACGTCTCAAGACCTTCTCTTGCCAAACATACATCATACCTCACAGTGAAGATAAAACATCCAAGTGAAGGAGAGCAACTTCATAACATCTGGGATTAGTATCAGACGATATCTTCAGTTTCCTCAAATGCAATCCATTGTTCATTCAAGTCATTACATAAAAATGACAAAATAATCACAAAGCCATGTTCAAATGAAATGTCCTGTGTACGGTACCAACAAAACAAGCTAAATAATCCAAATCCCAACACAATATTTAATTAATAGCCTTGAATCAATTTCTTAATATGTTCAGTCATGTTTATTTTTCATTTGCCTCTCTCAAGAGTATCACAATAATAAAGAAAAAATTATAATAAGAACTTAAATAAAAAGCATTTATCCCAGGCGCAGTCTACATTTGAGTGCAGCTCTTAAAATTCTTTTGATCACTTACAAATAAAAATATAACAGCAACACGTTAAAGCAAGTCAAAAGTAAATCTTTATTGTTACTGTGATGTTTTTATCTTGTGGACATATCTTTCGCATTGATACTTTCCTGGGTGAGACCAAAGACAATGTTCTGCCCCGGCTCACAATAAAGTGTATTCTATTCTTTTCTTTTCTATATCTGTTGTCTACGTTCATGTGACTCTTTTCTCTCTCGCTCTCGCTCTTATTGAATGGTGTGAAGTTGGATCTCCATGAGACGCTTCAGTCACATCCTTTCATCTTAATACATTCGAGCGAATATAAAAACACCTCACCCCACTGTCACTTTGAAGGTCAGTGTTGTGTGAAGGTGTCGTGTCTTTTCACTTAGCTGTGTATTGATCCGTTCGGGTTTGCCCCTCGTGTTCAAACAGGAAGCAACCAAAGGCAACGCGTCTGTGCTGTTAGTGGACTGAAATGTCATCGTGTTTATTCCACAGTTGATGTCAATGTTGCCTCATGGGAAATCCATGCAGAATTTATAATTAGTGACATTAGAGTGTCTTTGGCAATAACAAAGAGAGTCGTGTCAGATCTTTACAATTGCCAGTGAATTTTGCCTGCTGACAAACACATTAATATCTAGAGAGCAACACATAACATGAACAAATTGAACATCCTTATTGACTCATTTTCATTTGAGAATGATAAATTCTATACATCTAAAGGATAAAAGGTTTCATTTATGCATACATTAAATGATCCAACAACCTTTACTTCAAGTTAATGTGATTTCAAAGATGATCAACCACACTCTCTAGTGATGTAACTTTGGAGTAAGAAATGATGAGAATAGGAGCTAGAACATTATTTTTTTTCATGTCTGTGGATTGGATCAAATCTGTGTCAAGATGGTGGACATTGCACGTTAAGGCCCGGCTGCACTGGTTTTTAACCGGTCTCGAATAAAACCTGAGATTTACAAGACTGTTGGCAACAAAGTTATTGTGAAGAATGAGTTGCTTAACTTCCTCGCCGTGAAAATTAAGACATTAAGCAAGGATGAGATCATCCTGTTTGCTGCGAACAAGTTTGACTGACGAGTGGATAGAGTTCTCGAAAAAATTCTTTTGTTTCAAGTTTGCCCTACAACACAGCGGAGCGTTTTCCATAAAGGGTCACAGAAAGACAACATTGCATGACATTACGGTCATTTAGCAGACGCTTTTATCCAAAGCGACTTACAATTCAGTATCTATCTAACCCTCAATTTTGGGGTTACGGTCAAGAACACGTTGACATGAGACTAGCAGAGCAGGAGCCGGGGATCGAACCGGCGAACCCCTGATTGAAAGGCGGCACGGTCACCCCAACATAAAGAGTTGCCATACAGTAATGAATGAGTGCGGGGAGAACATTCCCAGATTTGTTTCTCATTACCTGGATGAATTTTCCAACATGGACGTTTCGAGCCTACTTGGGAGAATGGAGCAGTTGTACACTGAGGTCTGCTCAATGAAGCACTACAGGCTGATGCAAGCAAAGACTTTCGTGCCATCACTGTTGAAATCAAACGCCGACCGTGTGCACTGGAGCGTCCCACTGACCTGACTCGGGGCGGTGGCACAGGTGTGTCAGCGGCGCTGGTCGGGGGGCACTGTGCGCGCGAAGGCTGGGACCACCGGCTCTGACGACGCCGACGGCTAACGCATGTTCCAGAGAACAGCTGCTGCTCAGTTGGCATTGCGTACTGTTGCCCCCGGACGGAAAAAGAGACCCGGCAACGTGATGCCTGTTGTTGGGACCGGAGTTGTGGGAAGCACTAAAATGGTCCAGACTAAGCTGGCGAGTGTCTTTGCTACCAGTTTCTCACCAGATCTAGACGCTGAAACTTTATCTGTGTATCTTAAAGTCGTGAGGTCAATTGTCCACAGAAGATTCAGCTCATTTAAAGTATCTGCTGAATGAATTGAGGATGATGAAATGTACTTTTACCGGAGCTCTGGCCAGAAGGGGCATTTGCCCGGTGCCACTATGAGCCGCGCAGATCGGGAGTTATCAGGTCAAACCCTGCACTTTGCTGTGGGGGGGATAAGAGTGCCTGCTGATGCTACAGGCACTTTCTTGCCTTTCTAAATAATGATCCGGGTTTTGTCATACAACTGTGGACCAGAGTGCACAAGATAAAGCTCGTGGCATGGTTGTTGACAACCTTTTGGAGAATTGTGATATACTATGAACACAAGAGACTCCTGTCCAAGAAGCAGCCCCACACAAACTGTTGTAAAAACCACAATGTAACACGTCAACACGTCCGGTTTGGTAAACAAACAAAATTGAACATATATAAATCGGTGAACTTCAGAGGTTATGGTTTGGGTGGATTTTGCTACCTTTTTGAACAGAGCCAGACAAGCCGTTTCCACTTTTAATGCTAAGCTAAAAATTCTGGCAGTAGCCTAATGCCGTGTTCACACCAAACGCAACGCAAATTATCCCGGGAAACTAAACGCTGTCTTGTCTGGGTTCATAACATAGTCCGGAGGAGCTCCGTGTATTTTATTGAGCTGTATTCACTGTGTCTAGCAAGCCACACGTTGGCTGGTTTACTTCAGCTGTATGAACCCCAAATAAACAGATTTTGCTGTGATTTAACTGCAATAAAGGGACAAAAAGGGATGCTGAAATAACTAATGATGCCGATTTGTAAAAAAGTCTGAAATCATGTTTTGTTAGTCCTCTCCGCAAGACGACAAGCAAATAGTTTATTGGAATTTCAAGTTCACATGCAGGTGTAATGAAATACTCCGTCACAGACTTCCTAGTGCTCCAGTGTCATGCTGAAGTCATTCATGGGCCCAAACCAAGGCAATCAACCAAACTATAGGCTATAACTTTGCACACACACATTACCGCTAATATCTTTAAAAATAAGGCCACTCAAAACTACACAGCCAACGTTGCACTATGACCTGCAACAGAATCCACACACACACACACACACACACACACACACACACACACGTCTATCATAATTCAGTCACAGCGAACATTGGCTAGAGATTGAAAATATTCTTTACCTTAAAAGAAAGGACCACACGACATGAACTTTGCTTTCTCTTTGACATATTTCCTCCGACTCAATGCACACAGAGTACTATGACGTCAAAGCAGAAAAAAAAAAATCCAATAAAACAGGAAACACCCAAACTATTTTTCTGGAACTAGTCATATTGGTGGGAAAATATTTAGCAATTTTGAAAAATGAATACTGCTAGACACAGTAAGCTTTTAAAAAGACTTTCTTTTCAGTGACAATTGGAAGTATTGTTTATTTTTCCAGAGGTCCGTCTCGGACCCCAGAGACTCCTGTATTTCATGTCCACGCAGCTATTTTTGGTCATATAGTGTCTCATCCTCATCATACATCGAAAATGTTGCCTTGGTAGCGGTAGCCAAAATTGTCAGGTATCACAAAACGACAGACAAGAACCCAATAGCACGACACAGAAAACAGTTCAGGTGTAGAAACCGGGTTTAATAACCAGCAGATGTCAAACCAGGTAGTAACCCGCGTGGCAAACAAATCCAGTGGGAGCAGTCAAAAGGGAAGGTCCAAAGTCCAAAAAGGCAGGTCAATACACGAATAATCAGGATCAGAATCAGAATGACAGGTTGCTGGATAGCAAGGGAAACACACTAAACAATCTGGCAGAGAACTGAGGGAAATGGACCGGTACATATACACTGAGGGGCTGATTGCTGATGAGGAGCAGGTGAGTATGGAGGTGGGGCAGGCCAGGTGAAATGAAATCAGCAATTAGTGCAGAGCCCGGGGGGGGGGGGGGGGGGGGGGGGGGGGGGGGGGGGGGAGTGGCAGATTCTGAAATGACATGAGAGTTAGTGTGGCAAAACAGGAGACAGACAAATGAAAGGCTAAAGCCTGGCTGAAGTTGTGACAAAAATAGACTTAAAAAGGACCTTCCACAAATAATATCCCTGCAAATACTACAGCCTTTTATTCTGAGACCAGGAAGAACATGATTTGGCCAATTTGTCCTCCTTTCTCAATTGCTTGTATAACATTCATATCTGTTCAGTTAATTATTAATATCTGTTCAGTTCATTTTAGGGATATAAAAAGGTACCTTCTTGTTGCTGTGCCACGACTAAATGTGTCCAAGCACAACATAGGACGTAACAATAGTTCCTATCACATATAAAACCAAACGAAAATCCATCTAAGTTTTACAAATATATAAACAAGCATATTAAATAATGACAAATAATATTTATGGCAGTTAACGCTACTGCAGATGTAAAAACAAAAGCAGTTCACTTACCGAAGCTGCTGTTCACTATTTAAAGACAAAGTCCATCCTCCTTTCTTTGTTAATAAAGAGTTTAATGCCACGGTTGTTCAGTACATCGGTACGTTTTAGTTCCAGTAAAAGGTCCTTCTCGATTCATGTGATGACAGTCGAGCCTCCCCAGCTGTATTTCTTGAATACATTTTAATGCGTTTGAGGGCTGAAAATGTCCGCTCCACAGAGGCAGTAGAGACTGGGATTGTCACCGCATAACATGTCACGCTATCCCACTGACCAATCACGTATGGCTAGGCCAGCTAGAATGCTCTGACATATCAAAGAATACGCCCAACATGTCAAACTAAAAATCGGAAACTATAACAATCAACAATATCGTCCCCATTTACTTAAACTGCACAGGGATTCACCTGTAATTCTGCAGGCCTCCAGGCAGATTTTCTTTACCTAGACACAGCATAGGGGCCAAATCTGATTGGATAAGAGGTCTGCTTAAAGCAAGCTGCACTGGAAGCAGGGCAACTGAGGAAGACAGTAGCTGTGCAATGAGAAAATTAGCTAATGGGAAAAAAATATGTAGTGTATTTATGAAAAATAATAAAATTATGAAATAGCTATAACTTTGTGATTCTGTCTAGGCCAGCAGAGAAGGCTTTGCTGGCCCTGACGGCCCACCACTGGTATTTGAGTGTTCTCCGTTTATCTCGTGCATTGGTACCACAATGCGCATGTGTGCATGCCCCCCCCCCCCCCCTTACGCTGATCTACAGGTGGCAGTAACGCGCCAAGATACGCAGCAATGCATCAGCAAAGGAAAGTAGAAGAAGACTGAACGTTAAACATGATGCAGGATTTTTTTTGCAAATGTTTCCTAAGGAATGAAATGTTTTCAACATAATTGTTAAACCTCAAGGACACACAATGTGGTGAGTTACACTCAATGAAAACATGTGTTTGTTTACTATCCAACTCCACAGGACACTTTCAAAAGGTTGCTGCTTGAATTAAGTACTCAAATTTGTAGAGACATTGGTAATCTATTTCTGGATAGTCTGGTATTTGTCTCATTGTAAATGTACAACTCTGGCATACATTTGTTAGTGATGAAGGGAAAAAAGCAAGCGAACAAAATTGAATTCAATGCATTAAATAGGAATTTTGATCTTTGGTATTCAGGGAACTATAAACACATTCTCTAATTTTTGCAACAGTGAAGAAACAGTTACGTTGTAATTGTACTCTAAGTAACAGTGAGAAGACAGGAGAACACAAAGTGCAGCAAGGGGGAGAAAAAACTCGTATTTAGTGTCAACATATAATCTGGATTATGAAGGGTTCAATTACTAACATTTTAGTATGAGAGATAAAGAAATATACACATGCATTTTGTTCTAATATAGGGTAGGATCAGTCGATGAGTTGGATGGGGCTTTCACTACAGAGGAGCACTGATGCTGATTGATGGTGCTATTAGATCAAGAACCCACAGAAGAGCTTTTCAATGTCACAAACACATTTATTAATGTATCAAACAGAGTGCTGAGAGACGCCATTAAAGCATCATGTAGCCAAGATAACAAAAGGGGGAACATACTGTGCGCTTCAATGTTTGCATTTTATAGATCAGCAGCACTGCAGAGGAAAAAAAACAAACAAAAATACCAGACTGGAAATCAATATGTTCACTAAGCAACAGTAAATGAAGCACATCTACAAATGAAGCACCTGTTTTACGAGAAGCCATATTCACAGGCTCCTCTGCCACCAACTAACAGGCAAAATCTGCTACTGAACAGAATCCAATGCAAAAGATCTCATGTCAGCCAAATCAGTTCCTTGTACAATGCCTTTAAAACAAGTGTCAAAGTATGTTTTGCTGTCTTCCAGCATTGAATACAAAGTTTAATTAGCTTTTTGGACATATCTCTACAAAGTGATCTAAATTAATGACAAATACAAAATACTTGTTAGCCAAACTGTTCAAGCTCTGGATTTTCAGTGAAGAGCCTTCTTCACCTATTCTGAATTGGATTGAGACCTCTGACTCAAGGACATTATAACTGTTGTTGTTAAGGCCTGCCACTTCTATTTTTGGGCTCATTATTTGGCTGGAAAACAAATCTGCTCCAAAGTTGCAGGTTTCTTGCAGAATTTTAGCTTTTGGTGCCTTTATTTTAGCTTCTACCCTCCATTAAATGAGTGTGACAAACTGACTGCACCAGGGATGCATTTGTGTGCTATTAAAGAGGATGAATACTTAATAATAATTATAAAAACAACAACGATATTGCATCAGGTTTGTATAATGCTTTTCAAAGTTCTCAAAAATGCAGAATTTACATACCGTTAGTACTTTTGCAAACAGTGTTTTACATTTGTAATGAATTCAGATCTGTAGAAATCTTCACTTTGACATCGAGAGATCTTTTTCTGTCGGATCAGTCACAAAAATACATTAAATCCATTTTGATTTGATGTTGTAAAACAATAAAACATAAACATCCAAGGAGGGTGTATATTTTTATAGAGTCTGTAGGAAGATGAAATCCAAGGAACAAGAAAATCAGGTTGCATTACCCTTATGTTTTTTTTATGAAGACTTAACTTATTGGGTATCATCACCTTCATTTTCCGTGACAGAATTCAGCAGCCCTTGTTGCCCCTGAAGCATACAACAAGTTTTAAAACTTCTCAAAAGTTGTGTTATTTTGCACCCTCTGAAGCTTACAGGCGAGTTTTGTACTCAGTTATTTTGATTAACAGGAAATAAGTGAAGATTAACAATTAGTGGAATATTCCATCAGAAGTTACAATAAGCAACGATCCAGTATCTCATCACAAACTCAAATTATAAAAATAATCGTTTAATGTAAACTACATATTCAGTGCACAAAGAACAAATGTACAAATCATTAACTTTACATATGGATTGAAACATAGGGGAAGCATGTTAAACACTCAATTAACATGGTCATGTGAGTTAATATCTTAATTAGTTAAAGTGATCACCATAAATAGGACTGTAAATAAATTATGAGCCTTTTCTCTCTGCCTCCAAACATCCTTGGCGAGCAGGTTGTCGTAATTTATTTCCCAGGTGGACTTCTAATTGGGCCATTTGCATCTGTGAATAAAAGAGGGATAATTTAGTAGCATAACATACGCATCAATTCAGACACTAGAGCTCAGAAAGCCTGGATGTACCTCTCAATCCACACAGATCGGCTTGGATATGAGCAAGATGTCATTTTGGCGGAAGCTATCCTTCACTTTAAGCTGAATCCTGGTTCTTAAGCTTCGATACAGCCACAAGATGGCGACAGACACTAACGATACGTCGTAGTCTCGTCAATACAAATATATGGTTACCTCACAGAGCACTGTGGGCGATATGCATTCTCCATTTATAGTATATGGACCTCTTCATTCAAGTGAAGTTTGAGCAACATTCACCATGTTTATTACTTTTTCAATGGTTTGGGCAGATTCAATTCATTTGTAACAGGGCTTTATGGAAATAATTAGCATTTTGAAGGAAAGCTTCCACTAAACAGTCGACTTACTTACATTACACTTGTTTAAAGTACTGTTATCTGTGCACTATATTTTATATTTATTGTACATTTTAACATGTTTCTATTTTTTGCACTGTGTTGATTGTTTAATGTTATGCATTATCCACCATGTCAAATTCCTGGCAAATAAACGCTTCTGATTCTGACTGACCAGTAAGCATGGCCAAAACACTGAGACCACCCGAGTACATCTCTATGAATTGTTTGAAGCATGTTGTGTTTAAGTGTATTCTCATCCAATTTAATTCAGTTGAAGTCAGGAAGAGTAGGCAAAGACATTCAGTTTAATCGTCGTCTATGGAGCTTGACTTCAATGGTGATATTGCCTCAGAGTGGATTTTATACGAGGCAAGGACAATACCTTTTCCTTCACTACTTCTCCCTTTTCTTTGGAATGATAATATAGTTTACTTAGATTCATAAGCTGCGTACCTTTCAAAAGAGACTAGATATATGCATAAAAGCATCGAGCTCAGAAGCTATCCCCGATTCATTTTGGGTATATTCTTTAGGTGATTTTTTTCCTGAGGGATAGGGCTGAGGGTGAAAGGCTTCTCTCTGTCCTACCTGCAGGAGGCTTGATCAAAACGTTGTTGCTTGTGGGCACAGATGGAGGAGTTGAGTCGACAGTGTTGGATCGGTCTTAGCGGCAGAGTCGGTGCCGGTCGAGGGAGACAGTCACAGCGGTCAACATCGATCTCACAGTCGGGCATCCATGAACCGAGTGGAAACTCTAAATAGGAGGCAATAATGTTGCATTTAAGTGACAAAGCAAATGCAAGTATCAGAAATAATGTTTTATCTTGTTTGCTGAATCTCCGTAGTTTAACACAGCCTACATCAGTTTGGAAAGTCTGTTATTAGACCCACACATTCACCAACCTCCTTGCTATGTGGACTTTATGCTGAGTCACAGGTTCTAGCTCACGATGCTTATTGTGCTTTTTTTGTATGAGAAGCGCCTGAACATGCTCACAAAGACAATACTGGTGTTTTGTTGGATATAACATTTTCCATCTTAATTTGGTCATAAACCAAAAGTAATTAGTATATGTCCTCGAGAAACTATGAACATCTGTTCACAATTATGTGCCAATCCATTCAACAGTTGTTGAGATACACACACACACACACACACACACACACACACACACACACACACACACACACACACACACACACACACACACACACACACACACCTGGAAAACTGGAAGGGTAAGGTATGCATCTGTCAGTTGAACAGTCCCAAATCAAACCACTGGCACAAAGTCTCCTGGAGTCCTCTGCCTCTGACAGCTGGCCCATCGGAGAGCAGCTGCCAATGAACCAGATGGATCACAACAGAATATAAAATGCATTTCTTAAAAAAACAAAAACATAAATTGTTTTGAGGAATAAGATTGACATATTGGACTCACCCACTGCCCCTGTGAGGTTGAGCATTACGTCGTATTATGGCGGGCTCCATGCACCTGCACTCTGTATGGTTAGCTACTTTTAATAGCACAGGCTCTGGTACAAACTTAAATGGAATCACACTAAGGACCTGAAATGCACAGAATCACACACACACACACACACACACACACACACACACACACACACACACACACACACACACACACACACACACACACACACACACACACACACACACACACACACACACACACACACTTAGACAGTGTTTGACCGCTGAGAGCTAGTGCTGCTGTTGCAATATTCAAACCCTCGGAAAAAGGTTAAATAAAAAAGGATATGCACGTATCCATTTGGTCACTCACAGTTTTATTCACATACACAGTAGTTGTGTTTCTGCAGGTGACGCCCTCTTGATTGCAGCAGCCACTGCACCTGTCAGTAGGAAAACAAATTCACATCTGGGTAAAGTGACGTGCACAGGAAAATAAACTCACGTTTTTGCATTCGACTCCATGGAGTTTTTAATGTCCACTTCAGCATCTATTCAACACAAGTTAATTTATGAATGACTGCTGAGAAGTTACAGTATGTCAGCTTGAGCGTTAGGATGCTGACGCGGTGCGATAGCATTGAGCTTGGTGTTAAAGGTCTCGATCTGGTTTCATGTCAAACAAACCTGTGGACGGACACACAGGGGGGCTTGAAGAACATCGAGGGGTCGGTGCCCAGCTCCTTGGCCACGTCGACGCACGTTTCCCTCGGCATGCACTGAGTCCGCTGCCACTCTTCATCTATGGCTAAGCGGGAGACACACAATGTTCATAACCACCTCTACACGCAGACTCACGCACGTTTATTTTTAGCTGACCTTTAAGTATCTCCAAGCTGTAAGATTCGGCAGCGTAGCGCGTTGAACGGTGGGAGCCCACTGACGGCGGAGAGGAGAGGGTCTCCGGCTGCTGCAGTCTCAGACGACACTTCCACAGCTTCCAGTCTGGAAAGTCAGCGAGCCTCAGCAGCTCATCCAGGCTGGAGGCTGACCGCACCTTCCTCTCCCACTGCTTCATTACCTGCAGAGATCACAGTCAATCATCCTTTAGTGTTTCACAAGAACATTAAAAAAAACAACTATTAATTTTGGTGTCACTTGTTCATGTCTTTTATTTGTGATTCTCCTCAAACATCACACATTTATTAAACTCGATTGGGAACTATTGAAAACAACTCATAAGTACAATCACGACCTCTTCCATGAAAAGCTTGTGTCATTAGTAAAGATTATTAAAGGTGAAATGAGAAATGAATGGAGAGGACAATAATCATGCATCAAAAGACCAAAGAATCCTCTGTGGAAATTTAAACACTTCTAGCAGCACGACTCTACAGATGAACATATCCGTCTGCCTCTCGGTCCACCACTTTGGTCCGGACTGAAATTATTGCATGGATTGCCATCACATTAGGTTCAGACATTCATGGTTCCCAGAGGATGAATCCTACAGATTGATTTTCTTTCCCTCTGTGATTGTATGATTATCAACGGCAGCAGCACATTTGTGTGCCTGCCTCTGAAGACTGATCATTCTGAAGTCTCATGACTCTGCCACCAAAAGAGTACACATTCACATGTTTGACAGGAATGAAATGCGGCCGCATATGAACTCAGAACATCTGACAAACATGGCCCTGAGCCAACCAAACCACCATCATGCACTTTGAGAGGAAGCAGCAGTGGTGGGAGCAAACCATAAAACCACCTGTCAAGCAACATCAGAAGGGCAAAGCTCCCATGATGACATAAATCAGAACAAAACAGAAGCTGAACAGATTAGTTCTGTACGGTTTGTGTAAGATTCAGTATTTCATGAATTACAGGTTCCTTTACTTGAGTTTATCTGAAAAGTCATGGGTATGATCTCTGAGGAGAGGTTTAGTTTTTTGAGGCGGCGAAAGCCAAAACCGGATAGTCGGTCCACAAACGTCAGAGAGGACAGTCATGAAATATTGCACTTGTCTACAAAGTGTTTGCTTTACTTTCTCTGGACAACTGTAACGATCCGAGCCCTGTGATGAGTTCAGTGTGCTGCAGAGTGGAGGGTGGGGCAGGTTGGCTGGCTGACTCCACAAAAAACAAACAAAAAAAAAACTAGGGAGGTTTCCCCTCCGCAATTTCTACCAGGGGATAGACCCACTAACGAGAAACAGAGGGAGAGAGCGCCTGTGAGAGAGAGAGAGCGCCTGTGAGAGAGAGAGAGAGAGAGAGAGAGAGAGAGAGAGAGAGAGAGAGAGAGAGAGACGGCAGGAATTGAAAGGTGGGGAGACACAATAATAGAGATGAATGACAGCTTGGTTAAGAGAAGAATTAAGAAAATTGAGTGAAGCGGTTTAATTATCCCTCTGAAGCAGATACAATTATGGCGTGCATTTCCTCTTTCAGCCACATGATCAGTCGATTTTGGCTTCACTGGACAGAACATGGTGAGCACATGCGATGAGGGTACTGCACCCTGGCAGCAACTGGTCAAGTGTGAGGTTTATGAGAGAACGCGTGAAGAGAGGCTGAAGAACACTAAAAGAGAGTGAAATCAAGCTCTGAATGCATCAAGTATATAGAAGCAATGCAGTGCTTTACTTTCTGCTCTCTGGACAAAGATAATAAAGTTGATTAAGTACAAAACAAACAAAATCTGTCCTTACAAGTCATCAACAAAGAGCAGTAAATTGCAAGAAGTGCCTTACGTTGCTCCCGTGATGCACATTACATGCAATTGAGGCATAAGGCTTCACGCCACACTTACCCTACTTCCTCCCTCTCTGTGCATGCCGTGGCCCACGTTGATCCAGCTCAGCTCCACCACCAGAGTCACCAAGCAGGAGAGTCTGCACAGAGTTCGCTTCATCTTCATCTTAGTTATTCCTTGGCTCTGCTCGCGGTCTCTGAGAAGCACTCAGCAGTATTAACTTGCCTCCTTTTCCTTCTGGCAAAAAAAAAGCATGTAGAGCTGGCTGCCTCTCCGTTTCCCAGACCAGCTGAGTCCCTCAGACCACACACACACCCACACTTCTCTCAGTGCAGGTATGTGCAACACAAACTCTTGATCTTCCAGCTGCACAGTAAAGAGTGTGCGTGTATGCGTGTGTGTGTGTGTGTGTGTGTGTGTGTCTAAACCAGACGTAATATGTCACAGCAACCCAGACGGCTACGAGCCAAATGGAGAAGGTTAAAGAGGCTTTAAAACATGCACCTCTTACTGCGGAAGCTTTGATGCAGGACCGGAGGTGTCGAGTTAAATAACGCAGCTACTAGAAGTCAGAAGCTTAAAATCACCTCAGAAAAAGTCTAGAATCTCTTATGTCAGAATGGATTGAAGGCCTGTGAGATACTTCAGCGGGAGAATCTGAACAAATTCCTTTTAGTTTCCTCTTTATATTCCCACCTCCTGAAAAAAAAAAAAAAAAATTATTCCAACTTCCTTTAACGGCAAATTTTAGTGCTTACAGTATCGGTATGTTAAATTTCCCTTCTGTCAGTTCTCCAGATCCACTGTGGTTTGTCCATGTAAAAGGGCCCTGAGGTGCAAAAAGCAGCCACACAGTTCCTTTCTCTAAGATGTGGGCTAATGCTGAAGAAGCTCTGAAAAGCTGGTACGTCTGTCTTGGTGTCTGCCCTTATGTCTCTCCCACTGCTGCTGGTCCGGCTGCCACAAAGCACGCCTTTTATTTTCTTGTGTGTTCGTGTCTCTTTTCTAATGTCAGTTTGTCAAGTGATCAATTCCCTTGCCTGCTAAATTCCCCCATCAGTGGCTCTTCCTCTGGAGTTGCCAAACCGCACACAGCCGAAGAGCAGTACCATATGTTTTAAATGTGATCCAGACTTCCGTAACGTGTGAGGGGGAATCAGATGCCAGCACCCTGTCTCACAAACACCCCACCCACCCATCCAGGCTCGTTTGACTCTCTGTCGGAACATAGTAAACGGAGGTAATGAGAGAATATTCATGATTTGTATGCAAATGAGGAACAGCTTCTTGGGCATTTTTTTGGTAAGCTGCAAAGCAGCATCTTCTCAGAATTATGAAACATGCAAAAACATTTTTTTGATTTTAGCTATTGAGGAAAACTGATATGTTTTGCAGCAGGCTAAATCAGGTTAATAATATGGTACATAACAGATGTCATAAAAAAAAAACCATAATAGTTTGTAAAACCCAAGAAAAAAACCCTCTGGGTTTGAAAAGTGAAGCGCCTTAAACCTGCATTCTTTCTAATGGCCATTAAGAGGCAACACCTATGGTTATAAAAAGCAAGTCTGATTATATAGAAGTCTATGAAGAAATGCCTACTACTCACCTGATTTACTCCCTCAGTAAACACTGTAAATGTAGTAATAATAATAATAATAATAATAATAATAATAATAATAATAATAATAATAATGTTTTAGTAAATTATGGTCCCATTTAGAGTGAAATGGACCATAAAGAAGGATTTGCTTTAGGATCTTGTGATTGCCAGGTTGCAACCTGGGCGTTATCCGGTCTGGTAGTTGTCCGTGTTTTGATCCAACATCTTTAACCGGTTGTTTTTACTTCATGAAAGTTAATTGGAACATTTTTGTTCGCTTGCATTTAGCTCCAACCTCTCATGTCCCTTCTGGTCGCGGAAAAAAAACATGATTGCGACAGCCAAAATGTCGAACTCGTAGCTTCAAAACGGCAGTCCACAAACCAATGGGTGACGTCACGGTGACTATGTTTACTTCCCATTTACAGCCTATGATAAAACCTTCATACTTATAAGTTGGATTTGGGGACATCAAGCGGAAAAGTTGCAGATTGCAACCAACTGAAACTTCTCCCGTGTGCAAAGTGAGGAGGAAGAACTATGGTGGCTGACGTGAAAACAAACGGCCCCATCTTGAGCCAGTGTTTGGTTTGTCCGTTCTGGGCTACTGTAGAAACCCGGCAGTTCAACAAGGACCGTGAAGTATGTAGATATAAAACGGCTCATTTTAAAGTAATGAAAAACAAAAATTCGTATTAATGAGTAGGTTGTTTAATATATAATAGTTTTCTTAAATGCTACACACCGACCCTTTAATAGTATATTAAATTATCCTCATAACAACAATGTGTGCAAGAATTTCATAACTGCTGTGCTAGCGTGTTATTTCAAACAGCAGAAGGAAAATTGAATACAGCTTAGATTTAACAAGGTGGGTGGAGAGCAGTTAGAAGCACATTTTCCCTGCAACAGTGCAAACAACGAGGCATGAAGCACTTGGACATGTAACAAGTTAAAGTAGAGGCTGAACAAACATCACTTTAAATATGCTTCTCTAGCAGCAAACAAGTGAGAAAAACAGTTTCACCAGGGACGAGAGTGCAATGTGTTCAGAAAGAGTCTCTGATCTTGGACCTCCAGTTTTTGGCCCTTTCAAAACCATTTTTGGCAGTCTTGAAGTCACTGAAAGCCTGTTTGATCTCCTCCTCTGTGGTCATTACAAATGGACCTGAAGGACACACACGGGTAAGTGTTACAATACAAATGGACACACACGGGTAAGTGTTACATTACAGGTACTGATTAAGTTCTGTTTTTGACACAAACTTTTCTTTTGTGCAATGATTTGTTCCCAACTCAGAGGGAACAACACATGACGTACCCTGTTGTACCACAGGCTCTTTGATTGGTTCTCCAGCGATCAGCACAAAATGGGAATCTTCAGAGCCCTGAGGAGAAAAATAAGAAGCATTGATGTCCTCATTGTTTTTGTGTGAAGTGGACACTTTTTTAAAAAAAAAAAGAAATGATCTGGACCCCACAATAGATCCCAAGAACATCTGTAGAGTCACAAGGTGAATAAAGAAAGAACATAGCATTTGTGTTACATAAAAGTTTAATATTTTTCCTTGTGAAATACTAAATATCTCCCCTCAATGAGGTCTCTAAAACCATTCATATTAAACAATCCGAGAAGAAAAAACAAAAACCCTTTTTGATTGAACTCCTCACAACAAAGGTTGGGAACCACAGTTGTGCTGGTGCATCAAAACCAGCTGAATAAAAGCGGAATGAATCTGATTGATTTGGGAACAATAAAATGGAATTAAACCAAAACGTAATAAAAGTACCTGAGAAGGTTATGAAGGATATTTAAAATCTTGGAACAGAAAAAACTAAAAGGCAGTTAAATCAGTTAAATAACGTAGGGGTGACTTAGATGCACCACACGCTTCAGAAGGGAGGCAGATTGCATACCAAAGGTTGAACAGAGATGGACTCCTTCAGGCAAAACAGAACCTGGGAGACCAGAAATGACGTGGCGCATTTCTGTGAAGGGACAAGCTAATAAAGAGGGCGGAGGCTCAGCAGGTTGGCAAAAAATGGAAACAATGAAGCTCATTGTGGCCCACAGGGGATGAAAAGTGAGTCATCAAATCCTAACTGAACGGAGTCAAATATTTTCACTGTTTTGAAAAAGAAAAAAAAAAAAAAAAAAAGATCGGCTACCACTTGTTTCGAAACAGCGAACAGAAGTTTCTCACCTTATTTTCTGCTTTGATGCAGTCTCCGTCTCCAAACACCACGGTGTGATGAGGCTCCACCTTCTGCTGCTCTTCATCTGGGCCTTTGAAAACCAGGAAAGTTCAGTTTTGTCCTTTAGGCAACACTGGAGCTCTTTATCTAAAACACCGTTTTCAGTTTCCACGGAAATCTGATACCACTCATATTTTTATCAGCTACATTTCAACAGGACAACCATACCGTTCAATGCGACTCATGATTTTTATACAATCAATGTCTTTATTTGTCCTTCATAATTACATTAATTACCAGAAATAAAGTATAAACCCACCACTTCATTTCCCCTGGCTCAACTCAAACACAACACATCATGTGAAATCTAGTGACGGTGACACATGAATAAACATCTTATTTATGACGATTGATGAGGTTTGTGGTCTTTGAGATCTTTTTGTTAAAAAAAAAAGAAAAAAAAAGAAAGAAAAAGGAATGACTTCTGGGAGAAACGTCTCATTTGGGGAAACAAAAAAAAAACAACAACCTTGGTACAGTCGGATCAAAGTCTTGGTCAATTAAAAGGAAAATAAAGCGGTTCATTGGAATTACCATTTAACTTTTCACCCAAAACTAGCATGTGCATTGTTAGTAGTTCCACAAACGAAACCCCTGTGAGTTAAATAGAAGTACAGGGCCAGACACCTGCACGTTTCAGACATTTTGACCCGCTTCGTTTGCACGTGGTGAGTACTGACGCTAGACGCTGAGAAAGCCAGACACTTCCACTTGCACAGCCAGCTGGTCCTGATTTGGCCCGATTACATTTAGAGTTGGAGATTCAAGATAAAAAAACAAACATCTTTAATCTTTGCAGCCAATTTCATCCTCTCGTGTCATCAAAACATCTGCCGGCTATTATGACCAGTCAGAGAGAGATCCTGCAGTGCAACGAAGGAGTACTCAAATCAAAATTAAATGTTATGAAATATTAAAAAAAGGGGGAATTCTGACGGAAAATGGGTTTCAACAAACCAAGAAAGCCTTTAAAAATTAGTTTGTTGTCTGAGAAGTTATTTCTCATGCGAGGGGAATTCCCCGTGCGCACAATATTGTCCATTAGGCAGGACATGCTGTACTTCACAGTATAATGTCAAACAGCATTAGTAATACAACGGGGCGTAGTTATAACGTGTGGGTAAGGTGACTGATATGAAGCCAAACTCGTAAGATGGTCGTATTTTATGCACAGTAGCACGAGAACGTTTTCCACTGATGTTGCATTCGGACGCAAGTGGAGCGGTCTACAGAATGAATCCGTCAGGCTTTAAAGGGGAACACATGGTTCTTTTGGCTGGACGTAGTGAGGAAGTTGCGATTGGACGGAGATCACACACATATTTGTAACGTAGATATGGCAGCAGGAAGAGCAGGAGTGATCAAACAGACTGAAAAGAGCACACATACCCAACTTGAAGAAGAATGGTGGTACCATACAGGAGGCAAAATCACTAATAATCTGTACTGGACTATATGAGACTGGCAATAAGAGAAAATAACCATAATCTCCTAATGCTGCAAATCTGTACAGTGGGACTTTTGGGGAGAACGTTAACCAGACAAAATTCACCGACATGAACGGATCCTGAGAGTGTGTAGATGAATGTAGTCCATCCTGTCAAACAAACGCATTATTCATTTTAAAGTATTTGTGTAAAAAGGTTTTTGGTTAACCATTTATCGGCTCTTAAACCTGCAATTAAAGTGTTGGCCACTTGCAGGCAGCAGAAACCAGTTATGAGCACAATAATTGATATCTCTAAACTTATTTACACACCCAGCAGTTACGGAGGAACATCATTTCCACAGTGCTGCTGTTGGTTTCTACCTTCCCCTGAGGAAAAAGTTTGGCTCTTTAGCTGCTTAATGCTCCACTATGTCCACCTGTTGGCCAACTATGTCTCTCTGCCATTTGATGCTTAGCAGGCAGTATACAGTGGGCTTTTACAGCTTTTTCCACTTTGTTTAATGTTGATTAGTGAGCTTTAGAGATGCTGGTAAGTGGATTTTGTTTCCTTTTGACAGAGCCAGGCTAGCAGTTTCTACTTTCTGCATCTGCATGGCCACGAGAGTCTGTATGATGTCAATTTCTGCAGAGCGTTCATCGCCCTGTGTAATTTGGAACCTTTTGACCATATTATTGCAGATGTGAACAAAGTTGATGATCTATATGAAATATTTCCCCCTTTTCTTTTGTTGTAACCGCTTTCCCTCCTCGTCTCTCTCGGTTAATGTAAAATACTGAGCTGTCGTGTGTAAAAACAGCTTTACAGTCCCAGAGGTGTTTCTTGACATAACACAATGACATCGTATTCACATTTCTCAAGCGCTAACCTAGTGTGAACCTTATGACCAAGATACTTCAGAATGTAACCTGTAAAACACTAAACAGTACTCTTACCATTAACAGTGGGGTGAAATATGAGAGCACTATTTCATATTACTGTGGATGGTCACAAGGATGTTTGAGAAGATCTTATGAATCTCATCTTAAAATATTAAATAAATACCCCTGAGTGTTGAATTTAGGCGTCTTTTTAATCATTCAATTTAACTTTAAATTTTGAGGAGTGATTTCTACTTGATTAAAAAGTCACATTTCACCAAAAAAACTAATCTTATAAGAAAAAATGTTTTACATTTCCATGTTATATTATCCCTCGTTCAGTTTCCTGCCACAAGAGGACAATATTCAATAAGGTGTGTGGTAAACAGGGTCGTCTCATGGCAAGGACACTTACCCTCAGTAACAGGAAGTAAAAAGAAAAATGAGGGCTGGCCATCAACCATGACATGCGTTGTTGTGTAAGCGTCCTTACAGAGCACCCACAGGCATTTTGTTATTAACAAAGCCTCTACAGACACACTGGTGCATTTCAAAATCACCTACCTGAGGGCACTGGCTGCACATGCAGGGCACCGGTCTGCAGCATGAAGTCCAGGTACAAGGTCGGTGTCCTCGTGTAGACCTTAGACTACAAGAGGGAAAAAGAAAACATGCACACGCACACACGCTTTAAATAAGTTGTATAAAACACTCAAACTATTAAATAGTGGAGTCAGTGACTGTCACGCTCATTTGTTTAGAACTTGAGAACCATCTGCACCGCTGTTCAAATCGGTTGGGAACAATAGTTTAAGTTGTTTTGTTGTTACCCACATAATCCACACCCTTCTAAGAATCTTTGTTTTTCAGATACAAAGCCACAGCCTATTAGTAGTTCCATGGCTTAAACTTCATGCACTAGTCAGCTTTGTATATCAACGTTTGTTTAGTAGGGATATCGTGAGTGAAATGTATGAGGTTACCTTTAAGAAACTCAGCATTGAGACTTCGCAAATAGGAAACAAGAAACAAGAAAAGTTAAGGAAATGAAACCTGCATTTTACAAGAGTTAGTTTCTGTTTAACTATGGCCATCTATTGAAATACAATAGATACAGGACAGCATTTTTAGGGACTCAGCACAAATAAGCAGTGTAGGGCAAGTTACTTGAAATGTAAATAACCAGTCACATTTGGGAAAGACACAAGATTAAAGTCTTTGTTGGCTAGGTCTCACTGTCACAGGCTCAAATAGCATCAACACATGACAGATCACCGCAGTTACAATAGCTATGTCAAAACACATTACATCATCCAGTTTTTTATAATAAACGTATCAATGTATCAAATAACGGGACAGTGAAACGGGTCGCTCTCAGTGCTGAACCTACAGAGAATTATCTCCTGAATATTTTCCACCTGCAACTTTAGCTTCACTCTCACTGGGCTTTTTTCAGCCATAGCAGGCAGCTTTTCTTGTTCAAATGGCTCTTAAATCTCACTGCACTACATGCCCAGCATCAAACAGCAGACAGCCACAATTACATACTAGCTGGTGAACAAAGTGGAGCATTTAGATAAATAGAAGTTGGTGGAGACCAAAACCGAGCCAAAAGAGTGAATATTGGACATGAATGATAATGTTGATCCATAACTGCTGGGTGTCTAAATAAACAGCTGCTTGCAAAAAAGTTTGCTTTATCAACTTTAAAGATGATATGCTCTGTTCACAAATTGTTTACGCTTCCCTCGAGAGGCCAAAAAAAAAAAAAGTTTCATATTAATGTCACGATCCTGCTGAAAACTGGTACCCAACGACTTACCGCTGGAACTTGCCAAAGTCTCTATGTCTTTAATCCTACATACAGGGGCTTTAAAAATACAGTAAATTAACTTTAGAAAGAATACATTACTAAAGTAAGATTTTTCTGTTAAACCCAGAAGTTGTAATGCTCGACCAGTGTCTCATGCACTGCAGTGACAAAATTCACTCTCCATCCATCATCAGCCCTCACTTCAGTCTCCACATGAACTACTAACGTTCACAAGCGTAATAAAAGCACACGCACGTCATTGTCATTTTTTCCTTTTTGCCTTGAGCATCCAGCAAATGCACAATCACGATGCGTTCAACGGCGAGTAGGAAAATAAACATGATAATCATTTTCTAAGCTCTTTTCTCTCTGTGGCTTGATTTAATGATGCTGCAGTGACATCACAACCCTGTGGGTGAATCACACACACACACACACACACACACACACACACACACACACACACACACACACACACACACACACCTTTGCTCCTAAAGCTTCTCCAGATATCACAGCGACTATAACTCCTCCCTGGCTGGGTTTGGGAATCTCTGAGCTTTTAAGCTCCTGGTACGCCGGTTCCACCATCTTGTCTCGACTTGGCAGGTTCACCCACAGCTGTAAGCCCACCACGGGCTCCTCTGACACGGGCATCTCAGCATGGACCACCCCCTGTCCTGCAGTCATCCACTGGTGGACAATGAGACATAATTCAAATACACCAAAGACACAATCACACGCTGAGGCTGTTTACCATTTGTATGTGTTTTTGTATAAGAACCGAGAAGTGGGAAGGGTTTTAATAGCCGTGGGTGCAGCGAGGCAATGCCGGTTAGTTGGCTGGTCCACCCTTCTATAAACTTAATCACGTTAACCTTTAAAACATTTTTTTCCCTTTAATTTTTTTAATAAAAAGCAACAACTTTTGAGCAGTATTATACATATGCTATATTATGCAAAAACACCAGTTTGGACTTCAAAGTGATTTTCAGTCAAATATAGATATATTCATCCAACAGGCTTCTGAATATAAGAATATCATAAATACATTGTTAAACGTGTGAGCTGGTTTCAGGTAGCGATTTAAAACAAACTGCATGAAAATAAGTTTAGTTCAACAGCTTCTTCTCCTTTAGTCCAGCTAGAAATCTGCTCTCAAAGCTAAAGCTTTAATGCAGCTGACCACTGAGTAGTCATCCGTGCCTATTCATCATGTGGTTAGGCTTACTTTATTGTGCTGGTATTTACTGAATAATAAAACATTCAGAATACAACAGAGAATAAACCAGAAAACAAAGGCAGCACAAATCTGTGCAGCATTGAAAATTGCATTAATTTGTGATTCAATTTAAATCCAAAACATTATTTTGCGATAAAGTTGTGCAGTCCAACTTGGAAATCAGCTGCCAGCTTGGGTACATGAAATCCTGATAAAGAGAGACCGTGTTTGAAAATATGTAGATTAATTAATTTAAACTACGACACAGCTTGTAATATAATTATGCTCATACCAATGGGTAACTGAGTAACAATTTGGTTTTTTTCTAAAAATGGATAGATACCATACAGATGTCACATTTACTGAAACTTGAACATTTTGCGTTGGCTTTCCGTCTTCACCGCTTCCTTTACTACTTTAATCTGAGACAGTGTTGGAGCTTTCCCTAAAGCACAGGCAGGCAGCTGTTTGAGCATCTGCAGCTCCAACATGACGTCCTATCCGAGGCTACGTATGGTGCACATGGTGGGTTACAGCAAATTCAGCTGAACTGACTGAACTTCTGCAGCAAATTGAAGCTGAGTCAGCAGCCTGAGTGTAACTTTACTACTTTAAAAAAACACAGGAAACAACCCACAGGGCATGATATCCAATTAGGAGTGCACAACATTATAATGCATATGCCAATCGGCTTGAGTCTCTCTGCTCTTGTAGTTTCGTTCACGTAAAAATAACGAGAACTGACTGCTTCTAATTTACTATTATTTGCTTTCTTGCATAGCGTTAGATTGATCCCATCTCATGTCAGCATGTTAAATATGCAGCTACAGTCAGCCGCTGGTTAGCTTATCTTAGCACAAAGAGTGGAAACAGCTAGCTCTAACATGTTTTATCTCTTTGGCCAGGCACAGACAACTTCCAGGAGTCTTGTCAAGACTGAGGTTGCTAGGCAATCAGCATCAATGTGTACCAACATTTTTATTTACTTTTACACTTTTGGTACAAATTAAACAAACTTGATTAGAGTGATTTACAGTTGCTGGTAGGAGTTCATCGGGCTAACTGGTTTTGATAAGCTAAGCTAACAGTCTGTAGCTTAATATGTGCTGCACAAACATGAGAGCGGTGTTAATCTATTCATCTAACTCTCGGCAAGAAAGAAAAAAAAAAAAAAAAAAAAGAAGTTGAGCATTACTTGCAGATCTCCAGCTTCCAGTCGCCCCGAATGTCCACAGAAGTCTTCATGGGCCGTGATCCCCTCTAAGACATAGGTTACCTGTTTGAAGAAAGACACATGTAGATTCTCATAAAGATGACTTAAGTCATATTTCAAAACTACACTTTGATAACTGGGGCATCTGCAATATATTTCATCTTGTTTAAGCCTTATTTTGACCACTTCTTTGACATCAAGTGATGGACTTTGCATTAAGTGAAATTTAACGTTCCAGGTTTAATTAACTCGGGCCATGAGCCTATAAACGAGCGCTACTTCGACACTAAAAGTGTGCGCTTGTTTCCCGGGCCCAGTGGTCAGACTGGACAGGAAGAGAAGTGCTGAGTGATGGTCACGGGTTCAAAGGTGAACATCTGTAAGGGAGGAAAGTTCAGGCCCCTGCAGTGAGCTGCCTGTGATCTGTCTCCACAGCTGTGTGATTTCAAAAGTCATGCGAGTGCGAGCAAACACACCTGCTGAAAGGCATGCTGGGAGTGTAGCCTCGTCGGTCCACCCGCACCAGGAGATTTAAGTTGCATCTGCCAACTCAAATACTCTTGGGAGGAACGTCCATCTGAGGACAATATCTTTATTTTTGTATAAGTTTGACCTTAACTAAAGATACATCCTGACAAATTCATCAATGTGGCTGAAGTATTACTGTTAACACAGAGTACAGAGTTACATAATAAAAAACTGAAAACAGGACAAGCTTGTGGTGAATTCAATATGCAACAACAAACAAAGTGATAGATTTATTCATGAAGCCATTTTAAAAACATACCAATCACTAAGTGGTTCAAGCCTTAAGAGTAAACTATATTTTCCATTCCTTGAAAAGTGAATTAAATCAGATATTCTCCCACTTTATAGATGCAGAGCAGAAACCAGGTAAGTGCAGGCAAAGGTAAAAATAGCTGTCCGTTTCTAAAGATGCATTGTAATGAAAAACTAAGTAGTTAGTCCATACGACACTTACTGCAAATATTCTGTGACCATTTACTGTCCAGACCCATGCTCAAATGTGATTTTCCTAAAAGCAGCAAAAATGTATTTGGCCATTAGAGCAGGAGAACATTAAACAAACCAGGAGCAGCGCTAGAATTCATTTGGAGTCGCGTTTGTCCGTGTAATGAATGTAGCTGCTAAAGGTTCCACTGTGTTCACCAGCTATTCTCTGAGTCTTTCTGCTTTTTGGTGCTGAGCAGGTAGTGTACAGGTAATTTATTAAGAGTATTTGGGCTGGAAATAGTTGCCAGTGAATAAATCAAAACGGTATCGTTGAGGGCAAGAGAGCAGCTAGGTGCCAAAACTCTCGGCGGAGCTGCAGGGAAACGGCAGGTTTGGCTGATATTTCTCTGGGTTCATCACTACATGCAGCATTTTTCACAAAAGAAAATGTTGATTAGTGCAGCTTTAAAGTAAAAGTGATCCAAATAAATCTGTTAGAACCAGAGTTCAAACATTAAATATTGAAAGGTTGGGGAAAAATATTGAAGTTTTACTCAATAGCTGTAGCTGTATTTGTAACCCTTAAGCTCAAATGATATCTTAAAATAGTTCAATTTCTCTGGAAAACAGTCCCAAAAAAACCCAATTTAAGTTATTTCAATTGTCAATTTGACAAACGTTACATCTATCAATTAAATAAGCGATAATTAATTTCAAAGAAATGACAAAATGCAAGGAAGGAAGGAAGGGTGGGAATTAAAAACTGGGGCAGCTGTAGATTCCAACTGTCCTGAATGAGTAGGTTTTAAATACGTTTGTGTCAACACAGAAGCAACATCTACTTTACTAAAATGATCATAGACTGGAGTGAAATACTGCATTAACAATGTAAATTAGAGCTCATATTTTAATATGTATATACAAGAGCCTACTGCAGTAATGTGATCACATTTTTTGACCTCTGTGTTCAGACAAACTGGGACAGTGAACTTGTCAGTGGCTTTGATGGAGACAGAATAAATTCATTCCAAATGCCAAAAAGAATAAAACGAAGATGCATCAGAAGGCGGGACAATTGCCCTTTCAAAATAAGGGACTTTTTAGTGAGTGGTCATGATGAACATTATTTGAACACAAAGCTTTCTGGGCTCAACTTGAGCTCATGCAAACTAAACAAAACCAGCAGATATTATTTCTTTAGCTTTCTGTGGGATCTTTTTAATACCATGACCCTAAAATCAACATGTGTGGAAGGCAAAGATGAACTGTATTGGGCTGCATACTGTCCTGCTGTCGCCATCTTGTGATCAAAGTGCGAATTTCACCTCTCAGTGAAACCTGCTGGTCCTGCGCTTCCGTTATCTTTTTTTAGTCATTTGCCAGCTCAGCACTTTTATATGGTTTTGAGGTATTACTGGGGAATTGTACTTTCTATGGTCAGGAAAGTACTGCTATAGTTAGATTCTTTGTGGTGAGTAACATCCTGTTGCTTAAAATAAAAGAATGAGGTTGAAAACATTCCGATTTTACTGCTTTGCACTGGAATATGGAAAATAATGTGATGAAAGATTGTATTTTTACAAATATTATGAAAAGAGTTGTAATTTACGATTACTGTCATTGACTAATCTGCAGATTATTGATTCATTCATCAAAATGATCCTAAAACCAAATGTATTCAGTGTATATCATCACATGAGACAAAGAGGAGCACATTCTCACAGATGAGAAGCTCGACCTGATAAATCATGTCAAATACATTTTTATTTATTTAGCCAAACATCACAAAATAGCCTCAAGGGTCTTTACACTGTAAAATCTTTACGGGTTTAATCATTTTTAAATCAAAAATAGTAACCTATACATAATAAAAAAGACTTCATTTCAATTGAGTTAAATACAACAAATTTCATTGATATATTAATTAGATTTGACTCAGAGATTTGCAGCTGATTTAATTCAAACAAAACTGAGTAGAATCTAATTATATTTCACCAGGAAAGTAAAAGATGCAGAAAATGGATTAATTGTACTCATTGAGAAGCCTTTGATTATAATCAGCTGACACATCAACCCACAGTATTTTGCACCACATGGACATCAATCAGCAATCATCTGACAGCATCAGGGACAGGGGCTGCTGTTCTCCCAAAGGTAAGACATGTTTAACTGTTATTAGGTAAAAAACTGTTTAGAACCAAGTTGCTGCTGCAGTTGAACATAGTTTTGCCCTCTTTAAGCCACAAAACATGTCAATACTGCGCTGTAAATCAAAATTAAGCTAGTGATTCAAAGTCAGTCAGTCTGCATCGTCTTTGATTTTTCTAAAAATGTAGCAAGGACTAAAAAAAAAGTAATCAGCTCAATGTCGTAATTTCATGTTTTCCAAAGAACACTGTGTAAAATGTCCTTTTAACCTATACCAGCCAATTTAATTTGTCCAATTGTCCTGGCCTCAGCCCGAGCTTCCGTCCATCCCCCACATTAACAAGCTATTGTTAGCTAGCAAATTACCGAGCAAATAGGCCTCATTATTTTAATGCACAAATGTATGAACAAGTGTACTCGCTGTAGTTACGCGTTACATTCACTGCATTTCGTTTTCTCAAGTACAATTTTTACTCTCAAGTATCTTGCTGTTGAAAGCAGTATAATTTTCAGCTTTCGTACATTCTGTTCTCTGTAGGTTTCGTCTGGTTAGCCGTTCAGTTTCATGTCTCTGTTCTCAGTACAAGAGGCCACAGAAGGAGATTCACATGGAATCACCGCCCTACTTCAGTGCATGTATAGTATGCTTTTAAACAGTGGTTCATGCTGACTGATTACACCGAGCTGCTTTTGGTCTTACAATGATATTAAATTATGAACACTCATTAAATTTGAGGCTTTAAAGCTGGTTTGATTATTAGTTTTTCAGATGCAGGACGAGTTTCACAGAATCACAACGGTGCACTTTGAATCAAAGTTAATGTCCGAGCTGGATGAATTCACTCCCAGGCTGCTGAACCTTCTCCACTTCAAGAGCAGAACCATGGGGCTGAGGTTGCAGGCTATCCTGCTCCACTTTAATCTACAGGAGGTAATGTTAGCCTGAGATTCTCTCCGCAAAAAGAGAGAAATAATTGCACGTTTTTGAATAGTCTGAAGTGTCAATCAGGGGGTCTTGGTTAATTCTGCACACTGGCTAAAACGCATACTTTATTAACACTTCTATGACGTGCTACACAATATTTCTTTGCTGGGACCAATGACTTCTCTTAAAACCTTTGCTGTGAAATGTTTCATTAGGCTGGTTCCTAAGACAGCGCATCAAGAATCTGTGATAGGGGTTTGTTTTACCGTAACATAAGCCACCCGTTTTCAAAAATTGCAGCTTTGGCAACTTTTAAGTCAGAAGACTTTTACTCCACAAGTTTAATAATGTGTACTTCTGTCATTTCAGGCCACAAGCCATCCTAGCATCAACATGACAAGATATGTTGTCTTCCGTGTTTGAGGAATCTACAGATCAACGATTAAAAGATTATGACGCAAGTAGATCAAAATCACAAAATACAAGCATAACTACTTTTCTCACAGTAATTATTGGCAAGCTACTGAGTTTTGTTGAGTCATTTGTTGCCTCTAATCGGCCCTTTCCACAGCAGCCAATCTGACATAGCACATGATGACGATGTTTTGTTGTCTCTTTTAGCCACTTGTTAGCAAGGGCCTTTTTAAAGACATGTCAAAGCTTCAAAATTTAGAGGTATATTTATTTAGAACAAAATGTTAAAATATCTTAAGCTTGTGTTAACTATAGACCTTATTTCAAACCCATTAAAGAAACTATTTACTTAGAAGTGCAAAAACATATTTTGGTGTTTTAGGACCCACTCCTGCATAGCTCTATTTGGGAAAGACCTTCTTGTTAGCTGTAAAGTCTGAATTACCCAACGTTCTTACTATGTCAGGGTGGTGATGAAGACAGTGTGCTGCAGGACCTTGTTGTAGAAAAGATGAAAATCTACAACATCATGACACATCAGAGATTCCTGACATGTATGTAAAGAAAGAAAAAACCTCTGACCACAGCTGAAACTGTTCAGTCAGGTGAATAAAAGCATTAAGACCTGGAGAGTTTGATACAAGGACAAAAGATTAGCGTTTCTCCCATTTACTCTGACTTAAGACTGAATTTAACTGGTACATGCCCCAACTTTATCAGGTGACCTAGCAAGGGTCCCCAACTTTCTTCATCATATCTAATATTTGCTGCTCCAGTAAATAGCTTGGAATGCCTAAAATGTAACATTTTAAACAAATATTCTTACGGTCTCAAATCCTCTGTGAGGATGGTCTGGAAAACCTGCCGGCTTGCTCACTCTGAACTCATCCAGCATCAGGAAAGGATCGAGGTTTCTCAGCTGGAAATACAATATTTATGGTATTACATAAATTAGTGTTGTGTTTAAAAAAAAAAAAAAAAAAAAAGGTTTACAGTTGATCTCCATTAACTCTGAGATGCTGACCTCCTTTCTACCGATGCTCCTGCGGACATGAGCGCCAACTCCCTCCGACTGTTCCACACTGAGCACCGTCTTTTCCACCTTCCTCACATTCATTGTGTTGGTACAGGATTCACTAGTCACTGCAGAAACATAAAATATACTGTTTTTATTAACGACAAAGACAATAAGGCAATCATGGACATAATGAAAAATTGTTTTGAAGCAACGTATCCATGTTTTTTTCTCTTGTGGACAGTGAGATAAAAAAAGAGAGAAAAAAGCTAAAAAAAAACTTGTCCGACAATCAAATATCTTTAAAATATTCAACATCAGAGTAAAGAGTATCATTTGAAATTGCTGTTTTTGACAAGTACATTTATTAAGCCATTTATCGCTTAATCACATTTATGTCATTCACATGTCACAGAAAATGTACATCTATCATCCTCATCCTCACTGACACTAATAAAGTGTAACCAGTTTCCAAGCATGCAGTGGATAAGGCAGGGTAACAGTCAACTTTACTCTCCATTTCTTTAACATCTCAAATAGTCTACATTTGCGTTCTAAAAGCAAAATTGCATCTTAAATGCAATTCAACCTTTACATTGTTTTCACGGTTTCTTTATAAAAGTCTATCTTGTAAAAAAACTAAATGGCCCAAACCTTTAATGGGAAAATTCCCAAATCAAATCGTGCAAAGTAATATGACAAATAACCGGATGTCAAGCAATCACAGGGGCTTCCCGGTTTCAGAAATACTCTTCCAAGCATATGGGAGGCACACAGCTGCGAGTGCATCAGCTGAACGGTCAGCTGATCTGATCAGCTGGTCGTCAGCTGATCTCAGAGCTGCTGCCGCCAACGGCTTCCTCTCACAACTTTGCCGTACATTAATTTCCATCATCACGTCTGTCCCGGACGATCCCCGCTCTGAGTGCATGCATCCTTAAATTTTCTCAAAACTGCAGAGTGCCAAATTAATAACAAATTAATAATAGTTACGGAAAAGGCAACAAACTCATACAAACCTGCAGGTCTTTACTGGGCACAGACACGGGAACAATAAGAAGCTAATTATAATAATCACAATAAACGGACCTGTTCTTCCGACTTAGGTGTGTTCGCGAGCTTTGTCGTAACGTTAACAGCATTGACACTACATTTGAGATATGTTGTACTGTAATAGTTTAACGCGTTAGGGGTTTCATTTCTTCCGGCGTTCACCTCAATTTGCCAAATCGGTAGTTCATTTTGCGATTATTCCGACACCACGTGAATGCAGCACAAATACCCCACCCAAATGTTTTTTGTAACGTTAAAGGATGAGTTTTGTTGTTAAAAATGCAATCGTGACGGGTTTTGTCATGAGGGTAGGCAGGCAGCTGCTGTCCCGTCTTCCCACTGCTTAGACAAGGAGTCAATTAGCGAGTACCGGACCGACCCGCTAACAACTCCTACCCCGGCACGAGTCACTCCCGTGTTTAACATTCTGTTCAACGGTAAACCGCATCGTTAACAACCCCACCTACCTTAAACGAGAACAGTCACGACGCTGTTCGGTTTTACAATGTTTATGTCGACGTTAGACTGACCGCCGGGTTGTTGTGACTGCAGCTCCGTTCACCTGCTCAGGTAGGATACAATAAAAGCCTATCTTGAGCTATGGGGTTCCACGCATGCGCAGTGTAACTGGAGCTAGAATTTGAAAATTTGAGAGGGTTACAGCAGAAGGCGCTATACATAAGGTATGAGTTTGCTCAGTCAACTCTCCAAGCCACATAAAAGACACGAATACATACAAATAAAAGAAACAAAAGCAGCTCAAATCAACTCACCACAGGAACGAGGAGAAAGCGTCATTGAGTGTTTACCTGGTTTATACAGAGGAGCATTAATGAGCTACACCTGTGGTCTATTGGAACCCTATCAGGCTCACTTAGGGTGGACTGACCTTTAGGGTGGGCCAGCTAACCCTACCACATGTAAATCAGCCATGTTGTAAACAGTGATGTAAAACAGGTTTTTCATCCAAGTCCTGTCATTGAAGTGTTGTGAACGTACCTGTAATTACAGTTTAAAAACGACTGATTGGGACCTTAAAGATGAACACAAATCTGTATTAGATTTAGGATATAATAGTTGTTATAGTTCCCCCTCAAAAAAGTCAGTTTCACAGCATTTATTGTAGTCCAATCCATTTAATCAAGGCCACATAGGCCCATCAGTCAACGAGAATAGACGACGGGTTAAAGCCATAGAAGGCCTTGCATCTGTTGAATATATTCTTCGGTTTTACATTTCTCCACACTCAGTTCAGAAGCCTCTGCAATGTCCCGCTGCTGACGGCACATGATGTCCTTGGCGATTCGCATGCTGGCAGCCTGTCCCCCGGCCAGGTTGACCGCATGAGGTCCAACCTGTGTGAAGGGGGACGGGGACATAAGCGACACGGACTGTGAAACAATTGTACAAATTGTTGTTGAGACCTATTTTTTGGCCACCAAAACACTCTTTATAAGACCTGCCTGAAGAGCTGTATACTGCCCCATCAGGTAGAGAGGGCAGCCTTCTGCCCACTGTAAGCTCTCTGATATGCACGGCCAGCCATCTATCACCTTCATGGAGGGACAACCAATGCATCTGTTAGTGTCGCATTGTTCAGGTTACATCAGGAAAGATGAATCCATTAATTAAAAAATAAATAAAAATAAAAAACACAACTTTTGTTGAGTTCCCCTGTCCTAACTTCTTAACATACATAGACAATGTATATAAAAAAACATTTGTATGTCCGACCCACCTGAATGGGGAATTCCTTCATCACCTCAGATAGCAAGGGGTCCTGTTTGACATCCAGTTTGCAGCCGGTAGCGAGCCAGATCATATCGCCGGTCCAGTGGTCCCCAGTGCTGAGTGAGAGACTCCAGGCCTGGCTCCTGTAGCACCAGCTGGCATCACTCACCTGGACAGTCGCATGAGATTCAGGTAAAAAAAAAAGACTTCCATCCACCACACCCTCAACCTTACACCCTGCGGGACGCCCACGCTCCGCTACCTGACAGTACGTCTTCACGTCCACCCGTCCATTCAGGATGAACGGCTGCAGATGGACGTAGGCCTCCGGGGTGACGGCCCCTCCTTTCCTCGCCTGGCGAATCATAGCCAGCCGTTTGTGGAGGCTCCGCTCATTGTAGAACTGCCTCAGGTGGGCTTGGCCGTCCATCTTGATGCCGTGCTCCACGTGGGAGTAACGGCCCACCAGGCTCTCTACGTCGCCCACATCAAACTGCTTTAACTGCGGGAGAAACAATGAGGACCGATGTGCTTGTGCTGGAGGCCGACAGGTACATCTACATTTATGGTTGGTCTACATGCAGCTTCACACTGTCACTAGACCTGGAGGTGCTTCCTCATGACCCATGTCACATGGCTGGCACCTTGCTGCAGGGCAATTGAGACGACATGAGCGCTGGTCAGACCTCCACCAACTACCATTACTCTCTGCCCTGCCTCACACACTACACACACATCTACACACACAAACAAGCACTTGTAAAGGGAAGTGTTGCATCGAGGACGGGGGGATCAAATAGCCACTGAAGTGTGCCGAAGCACGGGAACCTCAGGTGAAAGTAAAGTTGTATTCATTATTACGACAAAAAAACAACCACTAGAGGCATTCAGTTTTTAAATAATGCTTAAACGTTGTTTCCCCGCAGAGCTTTTCTGTATTATTGTGATGTAACATAATGCTCAGAGGAAAGCTGACTTACCTTGAGTCTCTCTCTGTCTCGGACCATCTGTGTCTTTGAGCTTTTGACGAGCAGTCGGCAGGAGGTGCATGAGGTGCACTGTGTGTTGCAAACGCTCCTCTGGGTAGCTCTCTGCAATGCTTTTCACCCATGAAGGGATGTTTGCCATCTGGGCGCGGGTTGGACCTGTCGCCATAACGACCTGGCGGGCTTTTAAGACGGTGCCCTCTTGAAGTTGGACTTGAAAATACTTCACCCTCTTCCTTTCAGTCACTCTCGTGGCGTCACTCTCTTTCATCCAGTCAGCGCTGCTGTCCTCCATCACAGGGGTGACGCGCTCCACTGTTCCCTTCAGCAGCACTTTGTCCAAGTCGTATCTCTCCACCTGCTCGTTCAGATTCACCAACTCAGCAAATAGAAATGCTCAGATTTCGGTGCTCATGCTGCTTAATGGATAACTTTAGCTTAATGTATTTTTTTCCATCTACTGTAAGTGAAGACATTTAGACAAATATATCTTATTTTATTTTTAAAAGTGCAATATACGGGATTCAGGGCATTATTATAGCAGCAACTAACTTTTTTCTATGGAAAGACATATTGGGGTAATGTCTATCTGAGCAGAGAATGAAGTCGCTTTTATTCTGTGCGTTGTTATCCAAGTTCCTTCTAGCTTTGACCCTCCGATCCCCCTTTAACGTTAGCACTGTTAGCTGCTAGCTGCCAGCTCACCCGCCGACATTATGAGAGCCATTGAGAGGCAACAGAATTGCTCCCCATCTGATATAAAGCATCTTTAAAGTGCCATGTGTCATTTAGGAGGTAACGCGACGCCAGGAGTATTGTATAATATTTTGTTTAATGCAAGCTTTTGACTCTATGATTTTGTCTGTTCTTTCTTTGACTTTAGGTTGCAGAACACACTCACAAATATATTGTGTCTAACCTGATCTTTAAAGAAATCCACACTTAGTTTGGTTCCTGGCAGACTGAAGGATAAACTCTTCTTGAGTGTTGAGGTGATGTTGAGACGTTTCCTCTCTTTCCTGCCGAGCCTCATGTCGTTGAAAAATGCATTTTCGTCTAGAATGTAAACCTGGTCTGGGAGACTGTGAAGCTCTGCAGAGCGATCAGCCTTTAAAACAAACTCCTGCAGGGCTGTCTGTCGAAGAAAACACACACACACACACACACACACACACACACACACACACACACACACACACACACACACACACACACACACACACACACACACACATATGTGCTTATTTACATCCGTACTGTAAAAGCACTGTCGTGGCTTCCACTTCAGGGGAAGTTGTTTGTGTTTCTACCTTATTGAGAGGGTCTGTGTGCACCAGTGTGTGTGAGCGCAGATGAGGGATGTTCAGAGCTGTGAACTGGCTCTCCCACAGAGCGGTCCACGCTCCATAAGAATCCACCACTCGGAGACTCATCGGGGGAAAGTCGACCCTCTCTGATATCGTCGACTTTGCGAGTCGCGCCTCCAGCGTCAGGCCTGCAGACACTAATCACAAAGAACAAAATACCTGAACTGTGACGTCACATGTATGTCAAAATGAAGAAGTAGTAACAGTGACTGAGGATCATTCATTTGTTTCGTGCCTTGTAATGTAGCCCGGTTCCACAACATTTTATATTTAATGAATGAAGTCTGATTATCAAGCTGATACCAAACTCATTCCTGCCAGGAAAATCAACAGTACAGCCGGTCAGCCAGTCGGCATCTATAGGCCTAATACATCAACATGTATTGATACAAAATCCAAATGAGTCGGGATTAAGAGAAACGAATAGGAAGTGATGACTCAAGATAAAACATAAAAAGTGACTTACTGACTGGTGATGAAGGAATTCCTCATTCATGTCATACTGTTGATACTTGATTTAGTCTCGTTTTAGTAAGTAATCATTTAAAATATGATTTAGATTATTAGATCATAACTATAAATAATGACTTTTGTATTTGTATATGGCAACTAATGATTATTTTCATCATTGATTAATCTGCCAATTATTCTCAATTTCTCAATGATTTGATTGATGAATAGTTTGGCAAATAAAAAAAAATGTTACAGAACACTGAAAAAAACCCTTCAGAATCTTCCACAGCCCAAATTGACATCTTCGAAATATCTGATTTTGTCCGACTAACAGTCCAAAACCCCAAAATACAGTTTTTTTTATTGCATAAGATCCAAGAGAGCAGCAAATCCTCACAATTTAGAAACTGGATCATGGCAATAGTTGACTTAAACAATGAATAGATCATCAAAATAGTTGATGATAGTCGATTAATCGACCAATTGTTTCACCTCTAAGTGCAATAATCACTTATTACTAGTCAAAACTGAAAGAATACAAATTGAATGTATATGATTTAGTGAGTGAAAACCAGCTCATGGTACCAGCTGTCGCCCTCCTCTTCTTCCTGCCACAGCAGCGTTTGTTGTTGGAGGTTTCTGGGTTTGTCTGAGGCCCTGGAGGGTCCAAGGAGGAGGGGGAGAGGGGTAAATCATGTCCAGGGTCTGAGTTTGGATCGGGATCAGGGTTGGATAGCGAGCTAGCGAGGGTCAAGGCATGAGGGCCACCCCCTATTATCAACACATCGAGTATCACCATCTGAAACACACACACTCACAGACACACACAATGCAGACAGGTCAGTGTTGAAGTTGGAAACAAGGGTGGGATTTGTACTTTCAAAGCCAGAATCAGTTCCTTAAAATGTCACATGTGTGTCACTCTGAGGCTATGGCAGTTTTATTTCTATAGTGAATAGTGTTACTAGTACAGTATTCATTTCAAATTCAATCTCAGATGCAAACAAATTGAAACATATTTACTGCAACTCGAAAGAGAACGCCACAAAAATCAATTCATTTTTTTACTTTTTTCTTCGCAGACATAGTTTCTATGAAGTAAACACGCTCCATGAGTTATTCCTAAAACTCAAAACTACACATTTCAAACCACACGTCGTGACAACGCTTTGTCTGATCATTTGAAGCAGTGTGTTACTTAATGTGCTTCAAACTTTATCAACCCATCCGCACGCTGTGTGTTAAACCAAGAGAAATGCACTGCAGAGGTCAACGTTACTCGACACTTTCAGCTGCTACGACGATGAAACTCTTCTCAGCCCATGCTGAGTATAGTATATGCTAAGTATGTACTGTACACAGTTTATGCTCAGTGCATCACAATACCTGCTTGAGTTTGGATCCTCAGCTTGTGCCAGCCTCTGAGACGGTGGAAACGTGCTGCACTGAGCGGTGGCAGACCTCAAAATCTTTGCGACAGTGGCGTGTGCTTCTCATGTAACTCAACCCGCCTCAGCGCCTACAGATTTAGCTGGACTGGAAATAGCTTTTGTTTGTGTGTCTGCTTGTATAAATTTAGTATCACAACTCATCCCAGTATTAAAGCAGTACTTTACTTCAACTTTTCAAATTAGCCTATTTCAGAACGTTGAACATTTTTCAAATTTATTGATTTTGAATGTTTGTGATAGACTGTTTAAAGTCTTTCTTTATGTGTTGAGAAACTTCTCCTACTGTATCTTGTGGGGTATTTTCAGACTGTGGTATTAGTACGAGTAGTATACAGAATACAACATTTTTTAGATACTGAGCAGGTGCGCTCACTGAAAGCAGATCACCGTAATTTAATAAAAGAAAAGAAAAAAAGTTCAAACATTAAGGCTATATGAGCATTTTTTGCTTACTATATTCACCTTTTAATAAAATACCAGCCTGACATAATGTGAAAGCAAAAAGTAACAAACTGGCTATTACAGTTTGTGAAGAACCGTTAATGATTGCTTCGGTTTCTAGTTGGACGGTTCATTGTGGAAGCACACATAGTATAAATGTATATCCACTACCGAGTTATTTACTGTCACAGAGGAAGTCATAGCCTTTCAGTAGTTCCTATGCGTGATATAAACCATAATTTCCTCTTATTTCTGTGAACTGTAATAGCGTTGAGGTTATTGGTATTGCCAAAAATCAAGGAAGTGAACTTCCACGAATCGAATATGAATACAAAAGAAAGGGTTTTATATGACATGCAGCACAGTAAAGTATGAGGAGTGAGTGTCAGATAACATCACTTGTCTTCTAGCTTTCATTAGTGAGACCTTCGCTGGTGTTAGTGAATGGTGACATGGAGAAAATGTACAGAAACAGATGAACTCTCTCCTCAAGTTCTGTTTTCTAACAATGAAAATAAAAAATCAGACAATGAGTCCCCGATTTCATTTAAGATTTACTTCACTCACTTCCTCTTCTGTCATCAGTTCCACGTCCATCACTATGTCAGTGGCCTTTCAGTTCTACTTCTGCAAAGCAAAAGCAGAAGGGGGAAGACGCTGGAGGCTTTAAAATGCCAACGCTTTCCCTGCTGTCGGCTTCAGTCTTTTGCATTATCTGCAGAGAACACTGGCAGCACCATGGATCTGGAGGTGGGTAACGTAATCTTTGACACAGAGCGCCGACATATGTGAGAGACATTTTAAAAGATACGATTGTGTATATCACGTTGAAGCATTAAGTTTGTTTGTTTGTTTCTAAACGTCAGGATTCTGTGGTTAAGGGAGGCGTGCTGATCGTCCACCACATCCATGAGGGAAAGCACCAGTACGAAGTGGAAAATGTGAAGTACAAAAAAACGTGTGAAAAAGTATTTGTCAGGTATAAATCAGACACTGTGTGTTTAACAGACTTTTTGTTGTTGAGGATAAGCACGGACCACCAAGTGCTTTAGATTAAATCTAGTAAATACATGAAAAATATAAAAAGGGAAAAGGAAGATATACCATACAGGATGCTGTAGAAAACAATAGCATAAAGAGAACATTCAAAAAACAAAAACAAAAGGCTTTCTAAAGTAAAGTTTTTATTTCATCAAAAACAAGATGAAGACAACAAGTAGGTGAGTGAACAGAAATGTGTTTTCAGTCATGATTTAAAGCTCAAACAGCAGAACTGGTTATAAGGAATACTTTATAATGGGGTTTATAAATAAAAAGTATTGGTTTTCATAAGTAGACCTGAAACAGTTAGTTGATTAATGGATTGTTTGGCAACTATTTTGATAATCGAAAATGTCATCAGGATTGTGTCCTTTGATCAGACTTGAAAACAACCAGCCAGCTGTCATCAGATTTAGATTCAAATGTTTCTAAATCCTGATTGGACAACAGGAGGAGGAGACATCACTTTTTTTATCTTTAAAAAACATGAAAAGAGCACAGGGAAAAAAACTGAAATACAGACTTCTTTAATGTGAAATAACCAAAACTATTGATATTTTAGCAGAAACCTGTGTGTTAATGTAAGACCAAATTATTCAAATTAAGAGGCTGATTGACAAAAAAAAAAGTTCACAGGGGCTTTAATGACTTCTATCTGACTTTCTAAGAGATGATCAGGTCTGCAGTTTTAAAGATGTCGCTCTCTTTTAGAAGGTGAAGTGGTTGCAATATGGGACACAGAGGCGTAATATTAATTCAGCAGCAACAGTTTCTATATCTTTCAAGGTAAAAGCAAAAGATTACAGCAAACACAGAGCGGCCAAATGGATGGAGTTTCCCCTATTAATGGCTTATAACACAGTTTATTAACATTGATAAAGTCATTAGTTACAATTCAAAAGCTTTAATAAAACATATGCCCTATATATTTTATGTTTTTTTCCCAGGAGAGGAGACAAACTGATGCAGATAAACGGCATGGACCTGCAGGATCTCACACCTGAGGAGTTGGCTCAGTCGTTGGCTAAAGATAATCCGATGCTGGTGAGTTGGGCTTCACCAAGTTTCTGTTTTAGATTCTGTTGTCACTCATCATTTTAGTGGAATAATCCACAAATAAAAAAATATATATATATTGTTATATTGTTATACTGAATATACATGTGGCTGGCATAATTCACATGCAAAAACATGTCATGTTAAGTCTTTTCACGATAGTAATTGTACCCGTTTTTATCCTGTTATTGGAATGAATGACCATGAAACTTAAGGTGAACTTTGCTGACATGACACTATCTGTTGATGTTTAAATGACACAGTATTGAATTGCATTGTATTGAACTGGAAATAGCTCAACATTACATGTTATTTCAGCATCCATCAGAGGAAGAATACACATATTGTCACTTTGACAGTAGCTGTGTTGTTAGGTGTTTTAAGGTAGAGCTTTCACACAGCCAATAACAGACACAAAGTGAATACTCAGTCTGACTCCACGTCCACTTCCTCTCTCCCCCTCCCTCCGGTCTTCAGACGGTGCACAAGGCCATCAGGACGAAGGAGCCCACTGAGCAGTTCTTCCCAGCTGAGGACACTTTACATCCCTTCTCCAAGGAATCCACAGTACTCAGTTTCAGCATGGAGATGAGGAGGGTGGAAGACCTGAAGCAGAATGAAGTGGGGCAGGAGGAGGACGTAGAGGAGGATGTTTGCCAACCTGAAAACGAGGGGAATGGGGAGAGGGGGGATCTGCTCATCATATCCATGAAGAAAACCAACATCTCCGTGGTGAGCGGGAGGGGCTGCGACAGCGGGAGCCCCTGTCAGGGATGCCATGGGACAGGATGTACCTTTAATGATGTTGTCATGGTGTCCGAATCCAGCAAGGTGACGCTTGGTGAGTAAGTTATGCTTTAGTCTCTGATCGTCTCTTCTATCCGTTTAATTTATTCTGCATTCTAATATATATGTATACAGATGGTCTCACTGAGATCAGGATCACTTTTTCAACATAGTAAAGAAAAAATACATGATACAGTCCAGTGACAACCATGGATTTCCAAAAATACTTTGAAATTCAGAAAAACTGGTTTATTGTTTTTTTGTAAGCTAAATGAACCATCTCATGAAAAGTTGACCTCTTGGGTTTACCTGTTTTAGACAGGTCAAGAAAACAGTCAAAAGTTATAAAGAAATCTGATCAGAGACCAGAAACATGTGCAGTGCAACTCCCTTTCATTGGTAAAAATGATTCATACGCAAATAAAATAGGGAGTGAGCGATTAATCACCCTTGTTTGTGTTTTTTGTACGAAAGGGTTATGACTTATGAACCACATGACCTTTGTTTGATTGTTCCCCGTGTCTCTGTGCTCAGTTGCAAGAGGAGGTGGAAGTTTCAGTCAGCTAAAGTCGTTAGACACTCCAATCGAACATTTGGCCACTCATCAATACCTCAGAGGTTTCTGCCCAGACAAGGCTATCTATGCTTCACCGAACCCAGGTTTGTCATTCAGAGCAGCACACGGCAACACAGCACCTACTGATGCATTTACAGTAACCACAAATGTAGTTTTCAATTGATTTGTGAAATGCCTTGTTTGTTTATATATATTTTTTCGTGTCCAGAGGAGATGACCATCTACTACTACAAGTCAACCAGTTTATCCTTCTTCAAGGGACAACCAGTGGTCCTAAACTTTAGCAGGTCCAACTGCTTCCTCAGGTGCTGCAAAGAAGGGGACAAGGTGTTCCTACAAGTGGAGGTAATATCTGTTACTGTGTGAGTTCATGTAGAGTTAGATTTAAGATGCATCAAGCTGACTTTTGCTCTAGAGCTTTCCTGAAATGTATAACAACTATTACATGGACTACCCTGAAGTTTGGCATTTATGGAGGATGAGTTTGGTGATCCTCTTTCTTTTCCTCTAGCGCCACTGTGAGTTTAACATGTGTGGTTTTAAGTGAAATGTCTCGATGAACTATTGGATGGATTGCCATTCATGTCCCCAACAGAATGATTTTCTTTAGATATCTTTTACCTGATGATGGTACTCAATACAAGGGTAAGGGAATCACCAAAATCATCAAGATTCATCACCTGAGAATGATGAATGTATTATGAAAATGTGCGTCAATCTATCTCGTATGTGTTGAGATACTTCAAGTAGTAGTAGTTAAATGTAACACTACTGCTGGTGGCGTTGCGGTCGATGAAAGTCAGGGGACCACGAAGGGAGGTACCACGAACCATGATGTAATTTTAATGGCAATTCATCTGAAAAATAGGGAAGTAGTTACTGTCAGACGAGTTTCATTCAGTAGAATAGACCAGACAACAATAGAGTAATTTCCCCTTATATTTGCATTCTTCAAGGTTACAGAATGTCATGGAAACAGCCCTCATCCCATTTAATGTACTGCACAACAACATGCGTCTGTCTATTGGGCTATATGCATGTTTTATTACTGATTAGGTTCGAAAAAGTGCATTTGATGAAGATTTAGGATATAAATATAACTGAAAACCCAAAGAGTAGGATTGGGAGCTGGTATTTAGACTACTTGTCAGAAATGACTTGTTCCCACCGCTGAAAAAGAAGTGCTGGCAAAGGTTTGAGGACACTGGTACACTTTATACTAAGTAATACGTATCAAGTCTACAGTCATGCGTGACTCTGTGAGGCTGTACATAAGCACAGCGATGGTTTGGGCTAATTGCTGACATCAGCATGCTAACATTGCTCAGAGTGGCAATGCTAGCATGTTAATGTTTAGAAGGTATAATGTTTACCCACCATCTTAGTTTAGCGTGTTTGCATGCTAATATTTGCTAATAAGCACTAAACACAAAGTTCAGCTGAGGCTGATGGGAATGTCACTAGTTATTGTTCAGGTATTTGGTGAGGATGTTGAAGAGCCATCTGTCGTCTCCGTGACGGATGTCCACATGTGTGTTGTTGCTGTAGACTTGCGAGAAGCCGAGGCTGAAGAAGATCTCCAAGAGCGACGAGTGGGCCCTCTCCTTCGTCTTCTACATGAAGACCGAGGGAAGCACACACCGGAGCTTTGAGTCAACGCTGCACGGCGGCTGGTTCATCCAAATAGACACCAACAACTCAGTGAATGTGGCAAACCCGGATAGAAAGAGAGGGCAGGAATCGTTCATCTTCATCATTCAGACTTGAGGGAGACTCACTTTCTTCAGACGTATTCTCAGTCAAGTTTACCACTAAAATTCACATTAGGATTTTCTCTGGGACTTGATATTAAAGAAAAGAAAAACATGAGAGGAGCTCTTTTGTTTGACCCACCTGGGCCAGTGACAGAAAACCCACAGTCACTGTGTCAAATTCTGCTATTGCAGAAGTGCGTAGATATGTATCATACAACTACATCTAATTAAACAAATGTTTAGTGTGTAAGCGTGTAGTAAGTTTTGTTGTTTACGGTGACCTTTCAAGCTGATTGTTGTTGTTGTTGTTTTTTTTAACAAGGCTTAATATTTTGTGTTGTGATGTACATTATATTAAACAATTGAATATTCAAAATAAAGGCGATGTGATAATAACTTTGTTTATTTAACACTTTCTGATATACATTAATAAAGAGATGTTGTAAGTCAAATTTCATATCATTTAAATATACACATAATACAATGTAAATGTCCATTATTATTACAAAAAACTATACTCAAAATAGCACAGTCAAGGCAACTTAAGTGTAGTACTATACTACTTGTGCACTTATAGTAAGTATAATATTAGTGTCAAAAATAGCACACTTTGAATAGATTCACATGGAGGTATATTTTGTATACTACAATTACTTGCAATTAAGTATACTGTTTTACAAGGGTATTCACTATAAAATAACCTGACAACCTAAAACGTATAACAAGTAAACACATGCTGCAGAGACACCTTCCCTCTGTTCTTCAGTGGACTCAAAAACCAGTTTGTTCATCGTCATTGTTCTCAAAGGCTTTGTTAATTTCTCCATCAATGTCCGTATTGTAAGGGTTCTCCATGGGTTTCTTTGCAGATTTCCTACAAACACACAAGAAACACACAGTTATGCCTCACAGTTATGGAAGTAAACCGGTCCAACGCCGTAGAAACGGGTCTCAGTCTCGAGACCAAAAACTCACTTCTTGCGGTCTCTGACACCGGAGATGACGAGGTAGACGCCCGCTAGCACCACGATTCCCATGACCACCCCGAACACCACCAGCCACACCTCCACCGGCTGCTCCACGGGAGGAGCGAACGTTGCGAGGATCCCCTCGAATTCCAGCGTCCGGTCATCCAATTGGAAAGCGTCGTTGATCCGGCCTCGACTTAACCTGGGAACCAATATCAAAATGGGTTTATTATTGCTCGCACTTATCAACTGTCTCTAGCGAAAGGTCACACTGAGTCGATTTGAGCAATTATAGCGATTGAACTGGAGCGCAAACAGCTCTGTGAGGCTTTTACGTTTACGCAATTCATGAATGACTGCACCAAAATAGTTGTCATGGTGATGCTAGATGAATTGTCTGAGAATGATGTAGCTCTGTACAAAATGATGTTCCGGTCCATCCAGTAGCTGTTGAGACTTGAACATTAACCTGTTGGTGGCGCTAGAAGAAAAGTCAGAGGATCACCAAAGTCATTAGGACTCATGGTCTGGTCACTATGAACAATAGTTGTCGAGATACTTCAGTCTGGACCAAATCGCTGGTCAGACACACCATCATTGCCGTCCACAGAATAAGTGTGACTAAAAATTGAGAAAGCTTGACTATTACAGCTGCTCATACAAAACAAGTGTACTGTACTCAGTGTTTTGGAACAGGCTGTAGCTTGTCCCTCACCGTATGGCAGCCTCCACATCAACTTTTGGGATATTCGTGGTGGGGCTGGTTGGATTGGTGACCACAATGTAGAAGGAGATCCTGGGAGTCTCATTATAGACGAGGATGTTCTCTGCTCTGCTGGTACAAACCAAGAAAAGCTCTCGAACAAATGTGGTAACAAAAGACAGTCAAAAGGAAACAAAGCATAACGTCTCTTCGTATGTTTGTGGTCTCAGGGTGGTACCGACGTGAACTGGAGGCTCTCGTTCTTTTGGCTGTAGTACTGCCTCAAAGCGTATGCAATGTTGGCCTTGAAGAGGTACAGCTCGTTGGCGTTCCAGGAATACTGAAACACATTTCAGTTGATTAATATTTACCATGATATCAAACCGACTGAAGTTCACTTCAAAGGGGCAAAATGCACTTCCTGTGTAGTCAGATACTGCAACCCTTATACTTTAATAACCAATCTGATAATGATTAATAATACTCACAGCTTCATCACCCATGGCAGCCTTCAAACTGAGCCTGACTTTAATGGCATACACTGAATCTGTAAACAAAAAAATAAATAAAATCATTAGTTCAGTTTGATAAAAACATTTCATCAAATCTTCACCAAGCATAGCACACAACACATTTGGCTGACCGTGAACACAGCCCATGCATTTGTTTTTGGATGTCACTGCATGCACTTAATTAAACTGCCATAACTTTTGAATGCATCACCTAATAGCAACCAATTACTGGCTCACCTGTACAGACAGGGACGGCGAACAGGTCTTTACAATATGATGCAATTTTACAACAGTAAAAGTATAAATCAATGACACAATCAAACTTGGTGCACACGAGCCCCCTGGACATGTGATCGACATTGTGTTACTTATAAGTCATGAAACATTCAAACAAGTTGCAATCACAACCATTTTCTTAATAATTCGGGGTATATGTGGTAATGTGAAAAGTGGTTTGGTCATGAAAACCGCAGTGACTTAAGTCTGTGTTTTTTTTCTGCTTCCTTAAAAATGGCCTCAGGGATTTTTTTTTTTACTTCAGTGCTCGTGTTTGAAGTGGCAAAACAAACATTTCATCAGAAGTAACATACTGTTTTTTTTAGTCACACATTATTACGTAATGGTGAGAGAGTTTTATATGCCTCTGGCAAAAATGTCAGATCTATCAAAAACACTTCAAATAGCTGTGTTTGGTGTGGACTTAAATGCTACATAAACTCGATATGGCAGGATAGATACACTCAACCCAGATAAGCAGTATAGAATGGAGGCTTAAAGGAATAGCTCGACATTTTGGCTAATATGCTTATTTACTGTTTTGCTAAGAGTAAGATGAGAAGATGTATACATATCTTTACAATGAATACAAAGCTCAAAATGGTTAGCTTAGCACAAAGACTGAAACAGGCGGAAACTCCTAGCCCGGCTCTTTCCAAAGGCAATAAAATCTACCCATCAGCAACTTTAAAACTCACCAATTAACACATTAGCTCTGCTTTGTACGTACTGTACAAAAACCACAGTGTAAAAACAACACAGTGTGGAGATAAGGGGGGGTAATGTGTCGACTATGATTATGGTATGGATGACTATGCCCTGAAAACGTCATGGACAAGAAATAGTCCGTCATAAAACCTCCAATAAAACCACAACGTGTTGTTTTCTCCATTTTCTTTTTTTGTTGTTGTACAAATTAAAGAACTAAGCTATGATGTGTTCAGTAGTGAGCTTTAGAGGTGCTGGTACAGACCCAAGCTAGCTGTTTCCCCCAGTTCCCAGTCTCTGAGCTAAGCTAAGCTAACCAGCTGCTGGTGGTAGCATCATTATCTACCATAACTCTCGACAACAAAGCTAAAGGCGAATTACCCAAAACAAACTTTAATAAAATAGTTTTTTGTTTTAGTGGTGATAATAATCTTCAATGTGAGCATCGTTTGCACTCACATGGATCTATTGCTGTATTCCAGCCTACAGTCCTGCTGTGTTTCTTGTTCTCTGCCTGCAGCCAGTCATGAAGCTTTTGGAAGTAATCCAACAGAGGGCGGGCGTCCATCTTAACATCACCGGATATCGTATGCAAAGCCCTGGTCCAGGACTGGGACCTTCCCAGCTCTAACATGTCCCTAAAAAGAAACATTTGATGATAATGATGATGACGATGATGATGATAAATTACTGTTGCATTTCACAGGGACAACCAAAGCAACTACATCTGATTCTGTGACAGCCTTCCCAGAGGTGCAGGAAGTCGTTCGTACCTCAGTTTGGTTCCTGCTGCTGTAGAATTAGTAATGTCACATGTAGACAAGGCACCTGTATGGCCAGCCGCATCGCAGAGCGCCTTCTGGAACTGGAACTGGTAGATGGTTCTCGTGAAGTACCTGTATTCACAACCAGCGGCACGCACACACACACACACACACACACACACACACACACACACACACACACACACACACACACACACACACACGCACACACACACACACACACACACACACACACACACACTTAAATCTCTGTCACAGTTTTACTTCTCAGCTACTTCGTCTTGTTTGTAAAGGTGTGTGATTCTTCATTTGGCTGTATGCAGCCAACAGCCACAACCAGGAGTAAAGCTCAAAGCCATCTAAAGCTTGTCTTTGTGCAGCTCTGTCTCCAACTAAATTATATTCCCATTTAACTAAACTGCATTATCTACAAACTAACTAACTAACTAACTAACTACTTCGTTAAGTTTAGGCTGCATAATTACTTGGTTAGGTTAAGTAAAGGATCATGGTTTGGCTTAAAATTTGTATTTTTGTTACGTAATTTGATTTACGAATGTAAATTAAAATAGCTGACTTTTGAATCTGTTGAACAGGTAATCACAGGCAAGTTTTACAGTAAGCAGCTTTTTAGGGGAGGCAGGTTGGCAGGATTCTAGGCAAAACTGATCGTTATAACAGAATACTAGAACGCAAAACACATTTATTTTAACAAAAAAATGTGAAAAGAAAACATAGCTTTTATTTCATTGAGGCACATCTGCACAGCGGGAGTGTTACCTGATGAAAGAGTAGTCTCCAGATACATGGAACAAAGCAGGCGGGTCACAGTAGGTCTCGTCTCTCGGCACTGGCTCCACCACCCCCACCAGCTCCCTCCTGTCACGACAACAGAGAGTCAGCACTGACGCAGGCCCGCGCTGGAACCGCACTGAGGCAGCCGCTGAGGTCACACAACAGTGCAGTGTGTCCACCTCAGATTTCATCACGACCGTATTTGATTAAAGTGATTAATACGTCAGCGGGTTTATATACAAATTTACCCGTGAATTTTCACAGGCTGCATAAATGAACTGGAATATTTGCAGACACCTCATATAAGTCCAAGCTTACTTCATCTCCCACCAGCGCTGCATCCAATTATCCTTGGTGATTTTCCCCGCAAACACCTGCCACCTCCACTCCTCCAGCATGTAGGTGAACGGCAGCGTGGCCACGATGGTGAGCGCCTGTTTCATCAGGAAGTTGATCTCCGTATCTGCAAGGCAAAAAAAAAAACACAAAACATTTTATGACGTAAGAAGGGAAAAGGCTCAGGAAGCTGGTCTGAACATCACTTTAGAAGTTAAGCTATGAAACATCATTTTTGCAGAGAAATAATATTTGTTTCTGGGACATTTAGGGCGGAACAGCCCTCTGCGTTTTGATATGCTGTTTATGACACGTCTGTCAGACTCTATAAGCAGAAGAGAGTTTGTATTACAGTTAGCAGTAGGCTCAAGGTCATGTTCTGCTTGATTAACTGGTTTCACTGCAGTAAACAGGTGATTGCAGGTGTGACACGGTCTGTGCTGGTGGCCACAACGGTGCTGAAGCTATTTTTATCCTACATGCCATTTGAGGGCAGCAACCCAGCGACACATTACTCATACCTGCTCTGGTTTGTTCAGAACTCAGTTCAGTCCGTTTGTTCCGTTGGGTGACAACTTCATATTGTGTCCAGATTGGTGATTTCTATGGCTTCTATGGTGAATTGTCCTGGGTCAATAGAATATTCATCAAAACCCTTCTTTGATTTTGAGGCTAAAAGTTAAACCTGCACTTTGGGGTCAGTGTAAGCTCAACATTGACATATTATCTAAATTGATATAAAAAAAAACTTTAGCAGACCTTTAAAGTTGAGTCTGATGAATGTACTGTAAGTCCAATATTCACTTCCTTTTTGCTCTGTTTTGGCCACTAACTCCCGAAGGAAACGTCTGGCTTTTCAGCTGTTCAATGTTCGACCTTTTTGTCACTAATTGTATCCGTCTGCTGTTTGATGCTGGTTTACACCATAGTCATTTCATCCGTTGGTATTACAAAAGAATCGACTATAGCAGCTTTAGTGTGTTGGAGAAGCAGCATTTCTTTGGTTTGATAATTATCAGTGTTATCTTCAATCAATAGTACCATTGTCATAAATGAAGTCAACAGGCAGGAGATTCAGGCTCTGCAGGTGTTTGGGCGTTGCAGCAGAGAGGGACATGATTTCCCCGACAGCCTCGTGGAACCCCTCGTTGGCTCCGTCCCTCAGGAGGTAGGACAGGTTACGGTAAGCCATCTGGTACTGGTTGTGACCCATCTCGTGGTGCACCGTGAGGAAGTCGTCCATGTTGACCTTGGTGCACATTTTGATCCTGAAGACATCACAGGCCGTTATAATGTGGGGATGAAGACGTGGCATGATGCCATATCAGATACACTGTACCAATAACACAACACGTGAAACAACATGTTTTCTGATGAGTCAGACGCTGAAGCCCAATGTGTTCAATATGTTTTGATGACATAGAGACTTTAGTTATCTTTATCAGCAGGAAAGAATGACTCAGAGATTAATCAACGTTATTGTTCATGTTCATATTTATGGCTCTCATGTACTGATCTACAGTTAGATAAGTCTTCTCATCACAGCACACAAAACAAAGAGCCGCTTGTGTTTAGGTCAACCTAACTGTAAGCTTTTTGAACATGAATATATATATATATATATATATATATATATATATATATATATATATATATATATAACTCTTAATATGTGCACGTCTGTGGGTCTTCCTACCTAAAGTCCTCTTTGTTTCCCATGTCCCAAGCTGTGGGGTGACAGACCACCATGCGTCCGTCATCAGGCTTCTCCAGCATGGAGTTATTCCAGAAGTTTGGGAACATCTCGTACAGGCCCACAGACATGAAGAACTTCTCTGCTTCTTTGAAAAGCCGAAGCTCAGTCCATTTCTGAAAGTCACATTGACATTTGACGGACGATTTCACTCCCGATAGAGGATTTTAGCGTCTTGTTACTTTAATATCTTTATCACTGCATGCGCTACAAGACTATACATTTTATCACAACACAGAATATCAGAAGTTGTACTGCACCTCCGCCACCATGGCTTCGCTGACATCAATATCTGGTTTATCAGGGTAGGGGACTGACAGAGGGTACAGGTTGGTCCAGAATCTTCCCCACATGTCACCTGAACAATCAACACAAATTATTTCTATCTGTAAGTAATCGAAGTAGACACTGAGCTTATTCCTCCTACAGTAGACCAGTTCATTTCAGCTAAACACGGAACATTTCCATTATGTCACAAAAGTTGCATGTCTTTTTCTTTTTTCCTTTTCCCTGTATTGTTACCTTTAAACAACCAAACAAATCAGTAACTATGTCTTTACCAAACCTCAAAAACATGAGCACTTTAAAAATTCAAAATACACATGTAAAGAGGGAGCCACGAGCAAGTTCTGGACTGAGACTTAAAGGGACAGTTCACCCAAAAAAAAAATCTAAAATACGTATATTTCCAATTTCAGAAAATCAAGTTAACTCAAGATAATCCACAGAAGTATTTCTTTCAACCATAGTCCATACATGAAACTGCTCACAACAAAGTCTGTGGATTATCTTGAGTAACCGTGTCATGATTTCTGGAAAGAGACATTGCTGTTGAGTTTTTCAAATTCTTTTTTTTGGGGGCTTTGAGCACCACAAGCCAAGCTCCATATAGTCCCTTTATATTGAAGAGACGGCAGACGTCTCTACAGCCGATATCTCCAAAACTAGGCAACTCCCACCCAAACAATCTAGACTAAAAAACGAGCACTACAGCAGGCACTACAAAAAAGAAATATGTATTTTTTCTATTTTGGGGAGAACTGGCTTTTTAAATCTTCCATGTACATTCAAATCTTCCTGCTCTGAAGATGTATTCTTTATATGGTGACATTTAATGCACCGTAGGAACAAGTTATAAGGTCATTTATGATAATATTATTCTACTGTTTCACGCCTGAGTTACAGTACAGATTTGTTGTGTTACATGTTGGACTTTACAACTTGCTCTACTAGTGCACAGCAATTTTCTGTACAATATTTCCGTTTCTATACTATACATTTTTTGGGGGTGAAGCAAGACGAGACATACCCAGCAGGTGGGCTGGCAGAGGTCCTTCTGAATCAATGTGTCCTTTGTAGACCTCCATAAGCCTGGCTCTCACATAGGCATGCAGCTCCTTGTATAAGGGCATGATCTGTACAAAAAAAGAAACAGTTGTTGTCGATTATTTCACACAATCAATAATAAACAGTACATTCCTCTTCTTGTTAATGCAGGCGCTCTGACACAAGAGACATTCAATCCACCGATATGAGACGTACCTCTTTGTATACAGAACGGACATCATCCATCAGCTGATCTCCGGTGTACTTGTACAGAACGTCCTCCTCAATGGTCTCATAGTTATATCTCCAGTACGCTCCATAGTCTTCAAAATCTGTCAGTGTGAGTCAGAGAGGATCCGATCAAAAGAGAGAAGATTACAAACACCGTCACTACCAGAGGGTGTTTTTATTTTTGTAGTGTTTTGTAATACACAAGTTAGAGGTTATGATATGCCAGACAACACTCAACTGCTTGTCAACCGTGTCACATGAAGCTCCTGTAAGGATCCGTCATGTGTGATCGATTATCAGCTCTGTGTTCGACCGACGCACAATCTAGAGTATTAGATTATCCATCGAGTACCTTTACAAACTTAGTCTTCTTGCCATAGTATTTCCACTGGATTATATGAAAGTGTGGTAATTATTTAAGCCATATTCAGTTTCCATCCAGAATTAGCAAGAGCATGTCATTCACACATTTAAAACATTATACGTCATCAAGTAAAACATATTCATGTATTCTTTTTTGGCTGTGTCACCGTTTAGTTTGGCGGCTTCATTCTTCAGATCCACATAGTCTTCGTAGAGAGGCCTCATCCTCTTCCCCACCTCTCTCCTCCAGCCCTCCCACACATGCAGACGCTCATAGTAGTCCTGGCTGGTGGCCATGACGTGTTCCAGGCCTGTAAACAGAGGAGCAGGCAAGTCAGTGCTCATTGATCTAATGAAGAAATGTTTGACTTCAATCAAATCAACCAAAAATCTTAAACTGAAAAATACCTAGTAACTATAGCTATCAGGTAAATATAGTGGAGTGGAAAGTACAAAGTGGCATAAAATAGATAATACTCAAGTAAAGTAAAAGTACCTCAGAATTGTAGTTGTTTAAGTGTACTTTCAACCACTGAAAAGATGCAGGTGTAATCCTGTATTTGTCCTGTTTGTTGTTCAAAATGAAAGAACTAAACAGTATAAAAGTTGTCACAACATAATTCCCAAAATGCATTACAGTATCTTAGTAAAACTAGTAATACATTTTCCTTTTCTCAGTGACTATGTTAATTATAAACTGCTTTATCAGCCACGTCACCATCATCATTATTAACAGAGTCGTACCTGGCTCCAAAGTCTGGCAGTTAAGGGGGTCGTCCATGAGACACACCGTTGCCGTGCTGTAGATAGTGCTCATTTCACTCATGACCTTACTGAGCTACAAGTGGATTTAAAAGAAAACGCAAAGTGGAAACGTTTAGGTCGATGAAGCACTGAAGAAGTAGTCCAGCAGATGTGTCTTTGCAGCTTTTACAAACAATGAAAAGAGCTTATTTTAAGACTTATCCAAACAGAATGAGTCTTACATGTGCAGCTTTATCTGCGGTTAGGGCGCCAGAGCCTTTGTCTTGAAGGGAGATGAGCTGTAATTTGATTTCTGTATCAGTGATCTGGTTGATGGGGAACTTCAAGGACTCCTCTGACATATTGGTGTAGAACTTGCCCCAGATTTGCCCCTGCTCTGACTGGGTAGAATGAAAAAGACACACGTCAAAAATACAGTTGTCGATCTACAACGGCTCCGCCACAAAGGTCTCCGAATGCTCACCAGCTTGTCCGAGTTCTCCTTCGAGATGTTGGTGTTGTAGGCCCACGAGGCCAGCGAGTACTGGTACATACGCCGGGTGGCCTCCTCGTCGAACATCTGCAGGAACACCTTCGCCTTGGTCTCCACGTCTGACTGAGCAGAGACGGAGCAGGACACAGCCAGCAACGCTACGAGAACCCTAGCAGACATCTTGTGCTGCTTCAGCTCCCTCTATCCAAACACACAAACACACTAAGTGTGAGAAGGAGCGACACCGTGCTCTGTTACACTGTTTCAATAACCTTCTGCGCTGCCTTGGCCTTTGGACAGCAGAGCTGTAACTGAGGGTGTATCTGAGTTTTCATTAACAGATCATCACTGGGCTGTCTTCACATAAGGGGAGCGTCTGTGTTATACTTTGATACATTATCAGTCGCGAAATACACACACGGTCTCTTTCGAAATCTGCACAGCTATAATTATATTTGTGTAGTCAGCAAATAAAAAGGTCTCGGTCCGTGAGCCTGTCAACGCGATAACACATCAATCAAAATGTTTTTGGTCATGAAATGAAAAGCCTGTTGTTATGAGCAAGAAAGCAGGATGACCAATCTCCACATTACCAAAAATAGAATAAACATTTGTCACCTTACAGTGCATTAAAAAAAACACCAGAAAACTTCAAATGATGAGCAAACTGTAGGAGAAATTGTCACCATTTGGATCATAAGTCAAGATGTCTTCTTTTAGATATCTTCTGAAAACTCATTTATATCAGTTGACTTAATCTCAACTGATGGAATTTGTTGTAATTGTTTAATTATTTGATTTGATTTTATCTTTTGGAACTGATCTACTTTTTATTGCTTGTTTTTGAAAGCTTCCATATAAATAAAGTGTTTATTATCCTTATCATTAACAAAATGTATGATAGTGGAGGAAAAAGTTCACTCGGGTTCCTTGTGTTTTCTACTGATTTTCACATTGGAGTGCCATTTCTTAAACAAACATAACACTTTGAGGAGAAGAGTCAAGGAAACAGGAAACAATAGAATATATGAAGATCCAACCTTCTTAACTGGTTAGCGGTGGATTTCCCAGCACCAAGTCATGCACTGTTGGGCCCTAAACGCTGATAAGAAATCAGCCACAAGGGCAAGGTTTATTATTCACATTTATTATCAACAGCAGATGATAATTTAATACTCTCTTTCTCTACAACAAATCAAGCCATAACCTACTAAGACATGAAAATAACTCTGGCCTCAGGTTACAATTTGTATCTGTTGGATTGACACTCATCAGATTCAGGCTTGTTTTTGTACACCATACATTTATTTATTTGTGCTGTTGAAGTGACATTTTGTTAAATGATCATGTTTCAATCAGAGCAGCAAACGCGCTCAAAGGTTGTGCACCTGTTTAAAGTTCCAGGGAACACGAATCTGATGCAACAGCGCCTTCCTGTGGACACAGTTGGAGTGATCATGTTGATTAAAGGACAGGTTCACGTGTTTGTTCTGTCTGTCTTATTGTAAACAATACTTACATGCCCATATATACATTAAAACTGTATTGGTTGCTGGAAGTGTTCTTCCTGTCTATGTCAGCTGTGAAGCATTCTCTTCTTAATGTGGTTTCAATGTAAGTGACAAAATAACTAGCAGCTGTAGCTGTCACAAACATGTAGTGCAGTAAAAAGTCAAATATGTGCCTCTGAGATGTACTGGTGTAGAAGTAAAGTAGCATTACATGGAAATAGTCACGCAGTGTAAAAGTAACTTGAAAACGCTGTGATAGTTTCAGATGCTTTGCCTGAAAAAAAGTGACAAAACTATGGTGTGAAAATAATCCCGTACAAGGAAAAGTCCTGCATTTAAAACAGAAAAAAACAACACTTGAACCATTGATTCTACACAGGATAGCAGGAATGGACCATGGAAAAGTTAACATTTATATCTGCACTACAACTTTGAGCCACATGAGGGAGCCTGAACGCTCGTATTGTTCTGATAACCGGAGCTTATTTATAACATTGAATCGCATATGAATGGCTAGAGTACGTTTTGTTTGTTTTACTGATGAGATGCAATTAGTTGGTCTCATTTATATAAGTGTTTAGCATGTGGATATGTTTTCAACAACACGTGCATAAAACCATGTTGTGATTCTTCAAACGTATATATTCGAGATAATATAAGGTGATGTGGAAATAACGATACAAATGGTCGGGAACGTTCATTCACGCACAGTTTAGCTCTTCTCGCGGTTTACAGAGAAGGCCTGATGTGAAATAGGAAGCGATGGGTGGTCATTATTAAAGAGGGGGTTCCCCAGAAAATGTATTTTTGTTATCACTCTTATTACTAGCCAGAGTTTCTTCAGTGTGCACTGTTCACATCTGTCAAATAAATGTAGCGGAGTAGAAGTGCCCCACTGCACCACTTATTGTTTCAGTTCACTTCTCTGTGCAGATTTAAGATCTACATGTCATGATGTCAAACTCACAGGCTTTAAAGCAATGATCGCCACGTTGATTCACATTGAAAACAAAAGGAGATGAAGGGTGAAAATGTAAAGTAAGTAAAACTAGATTGTACACCACAGGCCACAAAGAGCGTTACATTAACATGTGTAGAGAGCGTATACAGCACATATGTTTGAGTCAGGGACATAAACATAAAGGCACGCACAATTTCACACCGTCCGTTTGAACAAGCAACACCACAGTTCATTCCACTCGGCTCGTTATGAATCATCGCTGCATGGTTTACTGCTTGCTGGGACGCAAACGTAGAACATTGTATTTGTTGTCACGCTTGTCTTCTCGGCAGCTCGGAGTGAAGCGCGTGACGGGTCACTGTCAATCTATGGCGCCTCAGATTTGCTGCCACAGCAAGTTTACTGCAGACATGTCTATATATACAGACTGAGCCTCGAGGCTATAGGATAATCACTTTGAATGAAAAAAACACAACAGCCTGGCTTAGCAACCTGGAACTCTAACTCAGCAAAAAAAAAAGTAAAAGAAATCTGTTCACTGGACATCGTTCAGCTTCAGTATACTGGAGGCTCCTCTCCAGCTGTAGGAGGACTTTTCCGAGTTCACAGTTTAAATGCTCAGCGTTTGAGCACGAGGATGCCGTGAAGTGTGCACTGCATATTCTACCGGTTTATTCTGCAGTATGTTAAATATCCTGTTGTCCTGTATTGCTATCCAATCATCTACTAGTACGATAACACTGTCCGGGAGTGAAGGAAACATCTCCACCACTTTTGGGACTGAACTATTTTTTGATCGCGTGCTTCCTAAATTGTTAATTGTTGTGACTTGTTTATCATGGTTGGATGGTTAACAGCACCACGCCACATTAAATCTGGTTATTTTTTTTTACCAGAGGTTTGGTCTATAACGATATCCAGCGGCTGATGGCACCAATCAAAGATAATCCACATTTTTCATGGCGACCGCATCTTCTTTAACAGAAATATGAACTACGAGCACATGGCCACAACAGTACTCGACAAACAGCCAATCAGATTGCATTGTTTCCCCAAACTCGAGGTACTTGACGCATGTCCTCACATCGCCGCGTCTGAAGCCAAGCACGATTAAAGCACCCTTTAAACACGATTAGATCCAGCCACTGACCTTAACTTGTAGAATAACGATGAATAACAGCAGAAACTCTTTTTTTGAAATCATGCATTAATGCAGAATTATTTGAATGTGTAAGCTTCTGTGTCACTGAAGCCAAACTGTCCTGCTGCCAGCAGGTGAAGCTTTCTCGTCGTCTCTACGACAAATACATAATTTAGGACACAAAGTAATGAATTCGAGTTACTAAATACCATTTTCTTCATAAAATCGCTGGTAACGTGATTGCAATCAAAAACGTTTTCAACCTGTCTTTATCATCAGTATTCTTCAGTGTCATTACTTCAAGCTACTTCCAGATGACGCTTGATAAAGGGAAATAAATAAGCATGAAAAATAAATATCTGGTGTTTATCATTAAAAAAAAAGTTTCAACAATGCAGGTTTTCAGGCCAAGATACGAATTAATTTAGAATCTAAATGTTGATAATTAGTTGATTAGTGAAAGCCTTAAGAAACGTTTATTGGCTTCTTTATTGTTTGGGGTCCTAAAGAGTCACACTACTTAATGTCTGTGTACAATAATGCAAAATCAACCTTTCATTTTAAATTTGCTGAATATTTTTTCTTCCTTCTTCTGACCTCATTAATACATTAGTGTGCAGTCTGTCATCCCGCATATGACGTCACACGTGTTAAAGAGGTCTAACTCCCTGGTGTGACCTCTCACGAACAAATGTTTTACAGCTGGGGGTCTCCAAACAAAACCAAACAGAAGTAAAGGGACTTTCTTTTAAACATGTCATTGCTTCAAAATCATATTTAAAATTCTCATAAAAGCATGGAAAGTCATGAAGTATTAAGGTGACAAAACGATGTGAAGTGTGTTTTTATGTTCCAGTAAAGAAGCTCTCGTGTCCTCAGGAATTAAATACCGACAAGTTCATCAGTAAAAGAGTTCAGAAACATTACGTTCCCAGATCAAACCGGCTAATTAACTCCTAAAATATAGTTGAAATTTCCTTATTAACTACCTGAAATTCTCCAGCTGAAGTTGAGCGTTGCTGTCTGCTTATGAATTATATATAGATCAACCACTGTGCATTGCTCCATTGGTCCAGGTGTTATCAGGCGCAAAGGTTTGAGAGTGTCTTGTAGTTGTAGTCCTCTGCGTTAGCGGATCGCCTACAGGGTCACGTGGTTGAAGATGCTCCTCTGTCCTGACATGATGACACACGTGTAGCTGTACTCTGGTTGTCATGGCCGCTCCCTGTCCACACACATCCACATCTCCGGGTTTTACCTCAGTCTTCTCTCTCATCCTCTCAGCCTGCGCGCAGCTCAGGCCACAGACAGGCTCCATCAATACCCAGAAATATGAGCACACTAAAACCGGAAAAGAAAGGACGGACCTAGAAAATAAAAGCTTATGGCTAGCAGTCTGAGTATGAAACAATAGTAGTGTGTATCATAACCGGCCTTTGAAATGTATTCTGTATGCTGTCGATTTATGTTTTGTCAACACCTATGTTTTATGTAATTCATATGACTTTCGCAGACCTCCTCTCCATCGGTGTTATTATAAATCCTCCTCGACCCAGCCTCTTATTTTGAAAGTTTAGAGCGTTGCTTCCTTTTCGTTGTGGCTGGCTTGACGCTGCACGGAGGCAGCCCATGATCGCAGACTCAACACGCATCCTCACACCACTGACCTGGGCTTAGCTGTGTCCTGCATGTGTGTGCATGTGTGTGCGTGTGTTGAGCGGGAGTGTGAGTGATCCCCCACAAACCATCAGCAGGATGGAGGATCTCAAGGAGAATCTGGGAACTTTGGATTGACGCCCGGGGATAACGCGCGGTCGGCCCGAACCTCATCGGGTTTCTCGTGGATTTATATATTTGGATGTTGTCTGTTTCCCCCTTTCCCCCTTTTCGTCTAGGCAGTGGGAATTTACGCTTGGCTTACAACTCCTATTATTTGTGGCGTGCAAAATGCCGTTCGCCAAACGGATTGCGGAGCCGCAGCTTCTGTGCAGGCACCAGATCCCCAACGATGAAGGTCTGCTTTTCGAGGACCTGTGTGCCATCAGTAACGTGGTTCTGTCCCGGACCTTGCGACAGCTGTCCGACCTGGCCCGGCACGCCTGCTCCTTATTTCAGGAGCTGGAGAACGACATCATTAGCACCAACCAGCGGGTCTGGGTCCTCCAGAACAAAATAGGCCAGATACAGCAGACTGCCAGTGCCCTAGACCCTAAAAAGGAGGCAGTGCGTAAGTAGACCACCACAAGTGTATGTGCCCCCTCAAAAAAAAAAAAAAAAAAAGAAGAAAAAGAAACCATGTCATGATTTACATCTGAGCAGTGTGTGATTTTTGTTTCATGTACATCCTACATGTGTGCCTTCATGTTTGGAAGGGCGCACGCCTCAAAATTATTTTTACCCAGCTGCACGCACGCCCGCCTCAGACGCGGCCGCGCTCTCATACCCCCCCCCCCTCATTGAAATGTGTCACACGGTTGCGTTTGCACATTTCACCATCCAGTATCATCTAGATGCATTTTCACAGCGCGGGACGTGTTGACTGCTCATTCATTTAGGCGGTCCAGACTCGGTGTGTGTGTGTGTGTGTGTGTGTGTGCGTGTGTGTGTGTGCGTGTGTGTGTGCGTGCGTGTGTGTATGTATGTGTCCGTCGACGACAGTGGGGATAGAGGCAGGGGGGGAGGCGGCGGTGTGTGTGTGTGTGTGTGTGTGTGTGTGTGTGTGTGTGTGTGTGTGTGTGTGTGTGTGTGTGTGTGTTCACAGGCGGGCAGCGCGGAGCGGAGCGGAGGGGCGTGTGTTGCCGCTGCATTGGCTCAGCATCGCAGTCTCGTTACTGCGGGTAGCTCACACCTGAAGCATGTTCAAGCGGTGTTTTAGGGGGCCACAAAAACAAAAAAAACAAAAAAAGACCGCCTCGTTAATTCAGGGTGTGAATACGTGAAGCTCAGAGGCGAGGATCTGTTAAACGGTGTGTGTGTGTGTGTGTGTGTGTGTGTGTGTGTGTGTGTGTGTGTGTGTGTGTGTGTGTGTGTTGGGGTTTTCAGAGGCGACTCCCCGTGCGCCAAACCCACCCTTTCCACATGCAGCGGCACCAACACAGCATCAATAATGAATCCAGATGCCCATGTTGCAGAGTAAACATGAACTGATCATGACTAGAGGTTCAGGTGTCGACTGAGGACGGATCACTTAAAAAAAAACAAAAAACAAAAAAACACCCCCCAAAAAAACCAAGCCTGATTGGCATCAATGGGAGACTCTGCAATTCAATGAAACAGCACGTTCTGTACAGCATATTATTTATGTCCTCTGCAGTCCTTTCAGTATAAGGCTTTTGATTTTAGACGACCCGTTCTGTGATTTTAGTCCGATTCTGTTCAGTGGGATTCAGCGCTGCTGTAGGTTATCATTATCTGGGACAACCAAAGAGCATTTTGGGGCCTAAAGCTACTCTAGGCTCATGAACTCCCTCTTTAGATTAACCCCCCCCAACCCCCAACCACACACACACACACACACACACACAGGAGCATATGTGTCAGCGAGGATGTCTTTATTACACAAAATAGTCTTATTGCTTGCTGTGGATCTGGATGAATGAGACTCTGGTGTAGAGGACTTCATGTGCCGTCTCTTGGAATTAAATTGTGAGAGAAAGATTGATGTCTAGCTGAAAGGGACAGACATTTCTACGCTGAAGTCAGTGTACATAACAACACTCCCAAAAGTCTCTCCGCACAAAGACACAGCGGCGCACTCACACCTCACTATTGTTAACTCCTTAAACCTGCCGCCAGCAAACCCAGAAAACATGTCTGTCGGTTACACTTGTGCTCAGAAAAAAAACCCTGACATATTGATTTGTCGTGCGGACTGTGACATACAAGATAAGTATCGCTTGGCACAAGCTTTTCCAAGAGTTTTGTGAGTGTAGAATGCCATCGTGCAGCTCATGCAACCATTTAAGAGCGAGTACTTCAACTCAACCTGGAAGTTAGGACCCATAGGAGCTCAAGAGATACATCTGGTGGGTAGCACCGGTAGGGAATTAGAAAACGCAAAGTTCTGATACATACAATTTTATTTTATTTGATCTTTTTTTTTTTCAAAATTTCCTCTAATCTTTGCTTCTTTCTCGTCTCAGTTTTTACCACTTAAGACCTCTAAATATGATTCAAATTCAACATTATGAGAGGTTAAAAAAATCACTGTTTACTTTGTGTGATTTTGGGCAGTCCGAGACAAAAGTTGACACCCCTGACAGAGAAATGTGTCAACTAAAAAGGCGGTCTCACCGTTAGACATTTAAAGCCTTGTCGACTGAAAACCAGAACCCAACACTTGGGCAGTGTCAGAAATTCACAGTTTGCTGCTACGACCCATGTCTACAAACCCACCAATCAGGAGAAAGCTTAAAATGATGTGTACGGCTAAACTGCTAAAAAAAGAAATGACCACAAACTCCCTTTTAAAAACAGGAATTGTATGTCACCCTCTGAGTTTGTTTTATATATGGAGGTGCCAGCACCCTAATGGTGTTATTTGTGTTTGTAACAGTACGAGTCACCAAATATACATCACATTTCTCAAAATTGACAGTCTGACACAGATCGTGACCAAGACTTCATCAGCTCCATCTCAGTGTGATGAACACAGCCTGTAGGTGCTTTTATTAGCGCGCTACCGTTGTTTGGATGTGTTTTACAGCGATATCTAGTCCTCACACCATGTAGGCTCTTCATTCATCCTTCATCTCTATTTCGGTCTTAGATATTTCATTCAACACACCGTCGAGTAAACTGGGAGAAACACTCCTCGGCTGTCTGTGTGGGACTTTAGCTTGGTTGCGGGGCGAGTTTGAGTCCTCTGTAGACCAATGCTCATACTTGGATGCCAACCAAAGTTATGCTATTTTTATTCAGCTTTCAAAAGGGCTATTATCTTCCCTCTTACTCTCAAATGGCAGCAATAACCCCGAGGAGATGAATATCTCCGAGTGTACACACGGGCTGGTATTGAATGTCCGCGGCAACAGAGTTTCCTCACTTCATAGTGGAGTGGATCAAGATTTCAAGGCAGTCAATATGTTGCTAACTTGGATTGATCCTGATTGTGGCAGTAAGCAGTGCTCAGATGGTGTTGAGACGGTTCGTGTCCGTCAATCATGCAAAACAACGCGTTGTGTTGGACATTCATGGAAACTCAATCAAACTGTCTGTTCTGCTCGTCATCTGACAGCAGCAGTGACAACGGTAGGCCATCCATGCATCCAACTGTCAAAAAGTCAACAACCGTCAGCCTGTTTGATGATTTCTTTTCAATATTTCATGCACTTTCATTCCACTATGTCCGCCTTGAATGACACAAATGCTGACATAAGTCCCAAACTGTACTACAGCGGTGCAGAGAAACACATATAATAATCACCTTTTTCAGGATACCTGGCAACAGTCCCTCTTTTGGGTAAACCAAACATGCAGTTGGATCCTGTATCACAAAACTAAGTCAAATGAAATGTACTGATATCTGTATCATTTTCCACAGCTGATGATTGTCTTCATTGATTGATTATTTGGCTTGTAGGACGTTGGAGGTTAGTGAGGAATGCCGGTTGTAGTTTGTTGTAGTTCGAGTCCACGGCGCCTACTTTGGGTCTCCAAGATATTCAATTTGTTATTTTGAAAGTCTTAGAAGACTAGCAAGTGTTTAAATTGGAGGGCTGAAGCCAAAGATCGAACGATTGGCATTGTTACTTTTATAGACGGCAATGAAAATGAATTGGCGCTGAAGGGACCACAGCGGACAGACATCCGACCACCGGCATGCACACGCACTTTAAACATAAACAGCAGAGATATTAACAAAAACAAACTACACAACCCTTTTCACACAAACGGAGAATATGTCTAATATATATATATATATATATGGAGAAATACCGCTGGATCATGTATCATGTGAATAATAACTATATGACGGCTGAAGAGAAAACAGTCAAACACACATTAAAAACTGAATGTATGTGAGGACGTACAGTAATGATGCATCACAAACATCATATAACAAACAGTAGCAAACATCAGTAAACTCAACATCAGTGTGGTTTCGTAAGGATGTTAAAAATGATCTGGATTATGTCATTGCGCTACAATAATGGAGTTTTTTTACTCATCAGCCACAGCATACAAAGTCTAAGAATATTCAGCGTTTATTTGTTCCAAACAGCCAATATACAGATTGTACGGACGTCAGCCAGCAACTTCTCAGCCGCTCATTAAGCCACAGAGACTTATTTGGTATTTCTACATGTTACTGAATCCCATTGACTTTTCCTCTAGCGCCACCAAGAAATGGTCGTTTTTTTGCGTTTTTATTGAAGTATCTCGCTGTGAAATTTGGTACAGACATTCATGTCCCACAGAGGATGAATTGTACAAGCTTTGACACAGCATCAGGTCAGAATTTCTGTTTGTCCAATTCTTTGGTTTATTTCCACAACTTTTGACTTTCCCATCAGCCTCAGCAGTTTGAACGCTAATTAGCTAATGTTAGCATGCGATCATGCTATCTGAGATAGTACACATACATTGTCAATATTCTACCTGCTTAACATCAGTACGTTAGTATAATCATTGTGAGCATGTTAGCATGCTGACGTTAGCATTTAGCTTTTAAAGCACTGCTGTGTGTGAGTACAGCCTCATAGAGCCAGCATGGCTGTGGACTCTGAATCTGTTTTTTCCTGTCTCCATTGTTTGTTCTTAGCTGAGCTAATGTTGCGTTCAAGTCATATTGTACAGACGGTAAGACCCACCGCTTAACTGTCAAAGAGAAGGACCGAAGTATCAACAAACCTGTAGCAAAATGGCTGCAATCATCCAAATGATATCAATACTGACACAAACACAGTCTCTTCAGCTGTTTGTTGTTTCACTTGTTAATGAACCACAAAAAATATGCACATTACACACGACACACAGGATACAAATAGCAAATTTAGGCATAAATTCCCTTATGCCTGGTTTGAGTACAAGGCTAGCAATGGTGGTAACCAAGCATTTACATAAAACTCTGTTAACACTCACCGCAGCGGGACAGGTTTGGGTTCAGGAGCAGAATCAGCTCATATCAACTCTCGTGGTGCAGAACGCACACACACACACACACACACACACACACACACACACACACACACACACACACACACTCATACACGATGGGATTTTAGCAAATATGTTGTGCTGCTCTGGCAACACAGGTTTCTTCTTGGTATGCCATTAAAGCAAATTTGACTTTGAAATTTCAGGGAGTATGGCCTGTGGCAGCAGGGGGACTGGTTTATCTCGCTAGTCTGCACAGTAACAGGAGAGCGAGAGAGGCCTGCGTTAACCTTTCAGCCCAGTCAATCTCTCTCTCTCTAACATTTTTACTATTTCTTGTAGTACAACCAGCGTCAGTTCTGTTACACGCAACATATTGCTGAAGCAGTTTGCTATGGACAGAAATGAGAAGAGAGATGGGGTAGAGAGAAAGAGAGAGAGAGAGAGAGAGAGAGAGAGAGCTAACAGCACAGTGTGTGAGCCTCAGTGAAGTCAATGTGTTTTGTTTTCGTCTGTCAAAAAAACTAAAAAGCAAAAGTAGAAATAGAGGCGTATTTTCCAGATTTATATTGTGCAACTGGCCAGCAGGCTTAATCTGCTCAGTGTGCGTTTCTGAGTGTAGTTCAGGGATCTGATTCCAACCACACGGGGCAGGTTAGGATACACTCTGTCCAGGCACGTATCGTCTGTCTCACACCTAACCACAGACACACACACACACACACACACACACACACCTCACACTAAGAGCATCAATTTAGATGTTTTCCAAATCCAATATATATGAGTATTTATGTGCTCTTCTGTCTCTCTCACGGCTTCTTCAGTGTCTGTCTCCATCTGTCTTTCCCTCCATCTTTGCATATCTGTGTCCATTCTCCTCCTCGTCTCCATCCATACCTCTTCCCTCACTGCCCTACTTTCCCCATCATCATCAGCATGGAGAGACTTCTGCCTCTTGACAGCATATTTAATGTTTAATGCACTTTGATTTCCACCCAGACACTTACAAGCCAGGAGAAGAGAGGAGAGGAGAGGAGAGGAGAGGAGAGGAGAGGAGAGTTTAATAAAGGGTGAGATGGCAGAGAAAGGAAGCCCCTAGTAGTTTAGGCCTTCTGATGTGAACGGAGAGGAAAAAAGTAAAATTCAGAAAAAGGAATACAAAATATCTAGAAAGATGTCAGAATCTTAAAGAGCAACACCACTCAGACATGCCCACTTCACATATTGAGTGGACAGGCATGCGAGCTAAATGCTAATGTCGGCATGCTAACATGCTGGCGTTAAACAGGTAATGTTAACCATTTCCCTAATTAGTGATAAACACAAAGTGCAGCTGCGGCTGATAGGAATGTCATTCGTTTTGCATGGATTTTGACAGAATATATTTATATATTATATAGAATATTTATTTTTTGGACAAATTCAAATTTTGAGTTGATGGTGGCGCTAAAGATACTACAGGTTACAAACTGCAGGAGATGGACAGCCACAGACCACTGATGTATTAGAAGAAGTGGACACTGCACTCCCACTAACTTGAATGAGAATGCATCGGCCTAAAGGTTTTCCCCGTTTACAGCTGTGCGTCCATGTTGTGCATTAGTATGTCTCTCCCTGGCGCTGCCCGCTTGTTCCCACTCGGCCCATAGACTTAACATTGGGATGATGTGATGAAAAAAAAAATATTATTTCTAAGCCCTGAGAAAGTTTTACAAATAAAACGCCCTGAAGGTTCGGCAGAGATATCTCTTTTATGACGGTGGGCCGTGGTGAAGTGCTTTTTTTGGGGGTGTTTCTTTTGTTGCAATCCTGCGAGTGATCACTGGGCCAACTTGGCAGCAAGGCTGAGTGGCAGAGACGCGTCATTATGAATCCCCCTGCTTTTCTTGGCAGACCCGCCGTGTGTAGCTAGTTGAGGTTCGACATTGACCTCGCGCGGTGGTGGTCAGGATAGCCCATTGGCGTTGGTTCTCTCCTAATACATCCATAGACACTCACCCATGGCCCAGCAGAGAAAAACATTTTACTCTTTGCCACGTGAACTTCTAAGCCTAAAGCCTAAAACACAGTGCTCAAAAAGGTTTATCCCCTTGAGAGCATGATTATTCTGTGCAACTTTAAGGGTCAATATGCACATTAGATTTTGAGATATGAATCGTGTATATTTTAGCCGGAAGGTGAGGTTTAAAAAAAAAATATTCATGGTGGATACAAGTCCTTAGGAAAAGCGTTTTATGTCTATGGAGCAAATTTTGGATACGGTGGCCACCATCTAAACAGCAGGGTCATGTGATGTGCATATTCAAAACATACTCTTGAAGCTTTCACAGTAAGAACCATTAGGCCAAATTTATATCTAAAAGAGACCATTCATTCATCCGGGCAGTCAGCAAATCAGTGCCACGAGAAGACACTGGTCTGTGTGTGTGTGTGCACTGGGTGAGCAGCTTTAACTCAAATGAACAGGCCACTTCATTTCATGTTTTACGTATTCACGGAAGTATCCAAGTGAAAATGGCTCATCCTGCGCTGAGAAAGAACGCCCTCATTTAGTGTTTAAATGATTGCACTAAATGAAACACAGCACTAGCATTAGTTTTGATCATTTTGTGTACAAGGGAAATTTTGAAAAAAAAAAAAAAAATAGACTGGGCCTGACATTTCCACCGCCAGTGTGTAGATGGTAGGTCGAAACAAAGAAGTATTTGTAAAGAGGCTCAGGGGGACTTAAAATCATAGATTATTTTTAAAATGATTACATCTTCATTGCAAAGAAAAGAGTTGGGTTAATCTCTCCATCTCTGTTTGCCTTTCTTGTTCCTGTCTTCTGTCTCTTTTTGATGCGTCTAATATGTTTGCGTATGACAGAGTCGGAAATAAAGTAGGAGGTCCACACAAACTACCACAGCTACATCAAAACATATGGTCGGCATACGTCCACTTATGTTACAGCAGAAACATGTGGGCAAGACATGTGTGGGGGAGGTCAGGCGAGAGTGATGTGATGGCCTTGCGTGCGCAGGGATGTAAACTTAAGACTGTAACACACTTTCTTATTGTCATGAGCCGACGACAACAAAGCACCCAGCTGCAGCTCGGCTTCACTTAAACACACGGCTTATTTGATTCAGCTCCTCGGAGTCTCTTATGTCATGGAGAGCAAAAATCACCACGACACATTTTCTCTTCTCGTGGCCCAATTACCTCTCCGCTAATTTTGACTGAAGTGATTCCACTGCCTCATATGCAGCAACACACACACACACACACACACACACACACACACACACACACACACAGCGTTGACATGCTTTCAGATTAGTCTTCCCACACCGGCAGGTTAACACTGGCATACCACCTCACACAAACGCACACACAAAAAATGCACACACAAAGACACACACACACACACACACACACAAAGACACACACACACACACACGCACACAACCCGCTGAACCCTGCGAGCCTCTTCTTTCGGTCTCTTATGTTATCATTTGAAATTCCGCTTTAAGTGCCCGAGTCTCTGTTGCTGTTGCAGCCTGCAATGAAACATGCATGCAGAACCTCTTGGTCTGAACATCACAGCGCTCGGCCGGCTGGATGGCTGGCTTGCTCACGTTCTGGAGACGGTTCCTCGTCTGTGCAAACTGGCCTCTGGCTTTTTCATGTTGTTGTAGTTCTGCTGGAGCTGAAGCAGTTATGCCAAAAAATAAACAAGACTTGAAGAAGTCAAGCTGGTTCTTTGGCTCATATCATCAAGGAGAGAATATTGGCTCTATAAAGCTGTAAGCACATGTAAACATAGCTAGTAACAAATATATATATATATATATATATATATATATATATAAATACGTCTATAGAATTCATATTTTTGTTATTAATTCATTACTATTTATAGTTGATATTTTATCATAATTACATCTATTCTTAATATATGAAAAATGTTTAATTCAGGTCTACTATTGAGTAATAATAGTTACATTTTATAACTATTAACTTTAAGTCACATTTTGATTTTACGTCTCTTTAGGAGCACTTTCAGGTAGTTGGTCGTACAGAGTGGTGCCACGCAGTTTTTTGACTTTGAACGGCTGCAATTTGTTTTGGTTTATTTTGTATCAGTGTCTATGTGCTTTCATCTACATGAGGAGCTGTGTGAAGAAAAGATATGATAAGAAACACATTAAGTTTTACGTTTATACTTTCAGAATTTTGACTCCAGCAGAGAGTTTGGCCTAAAGGTACTTTACAATAGAGTTTGTAGGAGAAAAAAATGTTTACGCAAATATGCAGACACTCATTCTGAAGTAAACCTGCATAGCGTATGTTACATATTGTCTGTAACCTTCATCTCTCCTGATTTAACATCAGGATAGATGAACAGATCACCCATCCTCTGGCTAAAACTGTTTTAGTTAAACATTGTTTAACTGGAGATTTTGTGATTTCGGCACATGAATTTGCTTTAACAAATGATGAATACAACACTAAAGAACCCTGCAGACACCAGTCGCTAAACCAGCTGTAATGTAATCAACTTCTTACCATCAAAAGTGCTTGTTTTTGCCATTGACAGGCTCAGATTGTTCTTTACCTTTTGCTTTCGGTTCGTTATTGTGTCATGTGACTTGTTGCCGGAAGACAACGGTGGAAAAGTGAGTGAGAGTTGGAGGGAGGAGCGTCGGTGTTGTCGGAGTGGGAGTTGCAGCACAAAAAGTGTGGCTCAGACGGTGTTATTTCAAAAATTTGCAATGTCACGGCTGAATATTTAGATCATTTCGACAATGTGCGTGTGACGTGAGCTTTCAGAACGAGACTCCTCAGAGCGAGACACACAATAACAAACAGACCGGCTCAAGTGAAAGGTGAAGAAAGAGGTTGTATTCCTCTATAGGGTCTGTTTTTATAATGTGGTCAGACAGCGATTTGATAGCAGCCCGTCTCCAGATGTCTCGTTTAATACTGGACCAGTTTAAAAAAAATGTTGTCCCCACTAGTCACTTTAACACATCAACTACGGAAATAGAGTGGTAAAAAGCAGGTTGAAAAATACTTAGAAGTGTGTAAATCGAGCACCTGATATACCATACAGGGACTTTCAGGGGAACTGAAAACACATCATTTCACATATGTTTTTAAACTTGTTGTGCTACAGGTCTGCTAGTAAAACTTAAGACTGCAGCTCAGTGTGTTGCTTCTTTTTGTGTGTGTGTGTGTCCAATATGTCTGTCCATGCATAAATGCCTCTCTGATGTGTGTGTGTGTGTGTGTGTGTGTGTGTGTGTGTGTGTGTGTGTGCGCGCACATTTGTGTCCTGTGACATGCTGAACTGAACTGTCCTGAACGGCTGTCATCGGTGTCAGGAGACCCCCCCCATCATCTTCAACATTCTCCCAAAAACCTCTGACAGATGGCTGGGGACCAAAAAAATGCACATACTCAGCAATCTCTCTGGGTCAGTGTGTGTGAGTGTGTGTGTGTGTGTGTGTGTGTGTGTGTGTCCGTCAGTGTCTGCGCACTGAGTGGTCATCTCTGTCATCTCGTGACTTCCAGCGTACAGCAGCGTGTTTAGTGCTGTAATTCCTCGAGCAGCAATGAGTAACTTTTATCAGTCTGAGGTCACGGCACCCAGAAGCAAAGAAGCTATCAGACGGAAACAGAAGCAGTTGATTCTTTTAGGAAACGTTTCATCGACAGAGGAAAGAAACATAAAGTACGTACAGTGTTCATTGTAAATAAGGCTTTTAATGGCTGCTTTTAAGTAATAAGGGGGGCGTTAAGTTCCTCTTTAACTCTTAATAAAATAGGATTACAAACCTGTTTAGACATTAAATATTCTAAACTTGAATTAAAAACAAAGAAACTTGAATTTACTTTCATTTCAAGTTAATTAAGAATTTATTTGAAATTAAAAATAAAAGTAAGTGACGGCTAATCACTTTGACACGACTGTTATAGACACAACAGTTTGTACTCACAGTAACAGTTTGCTGCAGGTTTAGCTTTGAACCCAAACTCCATACAGCATAAAAAAGTGCATCATGTTTGAATAGAGGTTTACTGACAGTATTTCGGAGGGCCGAACCGTTCCAGTAGACGGATACTCACACTTATTTCTCTCCCTCTCTCCCTCATCGCCTCGCTCACTCAGTGGTTTCCTCTCAGCATCACAACAAAGTCCCACGCAGAGGCTCTCACAGATGGACGTCTCTGTACTTCACAGGGGTGCTGTTGGCAAAGAGCAGTCATGTTTAAAACAGACACAGATTTAAAAAAAAAAAAAAAAGAGACTGAAGACAATAACAATATGTGGAAAGATTGAGGTAATGATGAGTGAGCACAAAAGAACATAAGACGAACAGATTTTAAAAGTCTTTTTAAACCGCTCCTTGAACTTAATCCTGATTATCTCAATTTCTTTATGCCAGATAAGTTACACTCGCATACAACTGCAGGATTTGGAGATGGGATTCTGCCTCCCTTAGCTCAGCAGCTCTGTTAACACTATCCTATAGCTGGAATGACCAGGGCTGTCGGTTGTTGTTGCCTGGTATTAGCAGATGCAAAAATAGGAGGGGAAACCAATTATATCAATAATGTTGTGACCATGAGCTTCAGCAGGGTTCAGAATATGGACAGCAGAGATTATGAGTATCAACTGGGGATTTAGGGCCAAAGCATGGACGGTTGAGATCATTTTTAACCAAAGAGCTTGTGGCTGGACTTCAGCATAAGATGGAAACAGATGGGTCAGAAAAAAAAAAAGCTTAGGAGAGGTTGTCTGCTGCTTGTTTTAAGGACTCAGCTGCTCCTAAGGAGTTCCTCCAAAACAGATTGTCTCTGTAAGAACCTAAGCTCGCCGTAAAGACGATCCAAGCTAATTGGACTACTAGCAAGAAGTCAACACGCTCACCACACTGCGCAGGCATGTGTGTGTGAGAAAGACTTTTTACAGTACGTACGTATGTGAACACAAATTGTAAACTGAACAAAGTTCTAAACACACTTCTTTACAAATTAGCAACAAATCTGCTGAAGAAACTGAATTCCACGGCTGATACAGAGTATTAAGGCGAGGTAAATTAATCCAATTTCACAGCGGGCTGGTGAGAGGTGAGGACAGCCGAGCTTAGGCTGCACTAATTAGACATATATCTGTCACTATCAATTGTATCAGTGGGCCTACAAAAGCCTGCATCACACACAAACACATGCATTACTTACACACACACACACACACACACACACACACACACACACAGACACACACATCAACTCCTCCCTTTTCCTTCACAAACAGGCACTCCCCTACTACTTAGGAGCCACTGGTATCAGCATATCCATACCTGAGCCACGCAAAGGGTGCACAGTAAGGAGTGACACTCTAAACATAACAGTGTGAGTATGTACTGTGTGTAGGCTCTGCACGAGTGTTGTATGTACTGTGTCCGGCTTGATGAGTGCGCTAATGTTCCTCTGGATGACAGGCCAGAGATGCATTCACTGAACGCCGCAGGCAACCACAGCTGTTACAGAGGAGAGGAGAGGAGAGGAGAGAAGAGGAGAGGAGAGGAGAGGAGGAGACGATATAAGGAGGAAAAATGATAGACTGACAGAAACGGTTGACCCGTGGCAACAAGACAAAGAGTCTACAGACATGCTAGAAGCTCTGTGATGTAGAGGTTCTTCAAGCTAAATGCTAGCAGGTATAGTGTTCATCATCTCAGTTTAGCATGCTAACATTTGCCAGTTAGCATTAAACACAAAGTACCGCTGTGGAAATGGTATTCACTTCCAGCTATTTGATGGCATTAGATGGCTAAAGGTTAAAGAATCACCACAGTTATTACAATGCATCCAGAGTGGAGCATGAATGACTGAACCAAATTCTATGGCAATTCATCTAAGAGGTGTCATGAAATGTCATCAGAAACCCCATTGTCAAGGGTGGCATCAGAGGAAAAGTCATGGTGATCACCAAAGCCATTAAGGTTCATTCTCTGGGAACGATGCATGTCTGTACAACATTTTATTGCAATCCATTTAACACTGAGATAGAAAACATAGACCTTCTGGTGGAGCAAGAGGAAAAACCGACGAGCTCGCCAAGTCATTAGAACTCATCCTTTTGGGAACCTTTAACGCCTGTACAAAATGTCACAATAATCCATCCAACAGTTGATCAACAGACAGCTATAAAATGGACAAATTCTCACCTCAATGCGTCAAACACTGCAGCTTGGTCAGTGCTCCTAAGCTAACTGCGTCGCTCAAACTACGATGCTCTACGTACCACTTTAGCGCCAACTTTGGACGTGTCAGGGATGACGTGTCAATTTTACACTCGTGCAAAATGTGTAAATAAACTTCTGTCTTCACAGGAAGTTGGGTTTAGGCAACAGAAACACTTAGGTTTAGGAAAAGAGCATGGTTGATGTTAACTTGACTGACAAACCACGCGTGACTGACGTGAACGTTGTCAAAGTTTACTTTTAGTTTTGCATGGGACACAAACAGCGGTCCTGTGGACTTAAGTCCTGTGTTTGATTGACCCATCCGCCTCCCGCCTGCCCCGTGTGGACTGTCTTGCACGATAAAGACACGGGTGTGTTTACAATGGAGTTACTTGGAAGCCTGGTGCGTTGCATACACACACACTCAACAGCGCTTCGGTGCGTCGGTGTCGGGCGCCGAGGAGCCCCGAACGAGCATCTGTATTTGACGCATTGGGAGGGAGAACGGTTTGAAATGGAAGAATTACATCAGAGGTGATGAGAGGAGGGGGAAAAGGGTTGTTTATCCAATTTTATACAGCATGAATACTCCAGATACAACATGAGTGAAATAATTACAGTATCCTGACAGATTCTGCTCCCATTCTATGGTCTAGTAATTATCATCACACAGTCGAATAATTACAGTAGCAAGAAATTACAATTAACCAGTTGTGTGACTTACTGGGGACACCCCAGCACTGTGTGTGTGTGTGTGTGTGCCTTACCCAGCAGATTACTCCACTGAGGCCAAGTCCCTACAGATGACATGTGATAGCAGATTAATAGCCTAACATATTAAAGTCACAATCCCTATTATTTCCCCTTGTATCAGTGCTTAATCAGTTAATATCCCAGAGCCGAGGACTTCTTCGCCACTCGGAGCTCCTCTGCGTCACCTTCAGCATCATCTAAAATGAATCACAGTAAATTGGCATATGGCTCATTTTTTTTTTTTATATATACAGTTGTTTTCCAGTTAAGAGAATTGTGTAACTAAATGTGCTGTAAAACCGTTATTATTAAGGCGAGTTGTGAAGCCCTTTTCATACAGAATTCATACATATTTAAAAAAAAATGAAATAAAGAACTTCACATACAGGGACACTGTGAGCTTTAAAGGAAGCGTCCGTGGACGGGTAAACCAGACCTCTAATCCATGCGTGTTAAAGTGCAGCGGGGCCATATGGTTCTGCAGTGGATCAGAAGCACTGATCCTGAGGATGATACGGCCCCAGCTGAACCTTTGTGCAGCGCATTTACACCATCTGATGTGTATCGTTGCAGCGTGGTCACAGCCCTGATAGCGCTGATCTCACACAATCACAGCGCTCATTATCACATTTGGTAAACGGCGTATGCGCGTTAATGTAGCGTCGGCATTTTGGTTGCCTGCGCCCATGCACAACACTGAGGTAAATGCAAGAACCACCAAGAAAAAACTTGATGAGGTTAGTTATTCTCTTTGTGCGCGCGTAAAAACACATACGACATGCTCTGACGGAAAAACACACAGATGCACAAATCCATGACCAACACTTGAACGTCCCACAGAAACTGGCCCTCCTCTCATCCTCGGGATAAAAGGGGAGATAATGCATTAAACATTTTTTTCTCCTCTCTTCAACTGCTCATTATAGTACAGTCAGAGCCTCTGCTTAAAAACAGGCCGTTTCTAATGAGACGAAGCTTACTACATACTGTAACCCCATCGTTTTTACTCAAGTGTAAATGAAAGGATTTTCTGGGTGTGTTGTCCCATCTATACAGATGTTCAGTCACAATGACAACGTGGTTTATTGCAGTTGTTTCTGTGCATTTGCCCCCCCCCCCCACCCCCCAGGATTTTTGCTTGTGTAACTTCAGATTAATATTTATAGCCGCTCATTATTTATACCACATTACAGTTGAGTGTATAGGCTGCCAGGATCTCTTTCTCATTCCATGAAATGCACTGATGAGGTGAATCCAGGTAAAAGCCATTCATCCTGGCTGATTTATTGCAGTAAGTCTGTACCCATCACAGATAAAGACAGGTTGATGAATCAGGGAAGGATTTTTAAACTTTAGGATTATTAAAATTAGCATTACGCAAAAGGTCTACTGATCACTATCAGGGATGTGTAACTTAGTTCAACTGTACTTGATACTGAGTTCACGTTTTCATGCACTTACAGCAGCACAACCGCACACAGACCAAATTCTCAAAGTTCTGTGGTTCTATCACTTAAGTATTTGCATGTTATACAACTTTACACTTTGCAAAAGTTGCAAAAGCCTATCAGAGTTAAGATTCTCCTGACGTCACTGGTGGAATCAGAAAAGGAGGAGAAGTACTTATAGCCGTCTGTGGGCACGCAGAGCTCTACCATGGTACCGCATACAAAATCTACCGTGTGTGTATAAATGTATGTTTTGTTAAAAAATAATGTCGCTACCATAGTTATGCCTTATTTAGATGGGGTTCACAAGTAATATATTTTAAATATATTTTAAAAGTAATTTAAATTAGCTTCACCTTTACCAGGTGGAACTTTAAATTGAACACACGCACTGATAGTACCGAAATTAATTTCCCTGTGCATGTGGGAATTCTTTGAAACTGCACTATTTGTATTGACTACGGCTCTTTGTCATGACTTGCTCTGCCATCGTAGGCCTTCCTTGATGCGGTTCAGTAAAAGAAGCATCTCAGTCGCCCACAGACTCCATATGGAGTCTATGAGTCTATTTCTCATTACTCATAGACTCCATATGGTTCAAGTACACTGAGTATATTTTCTTCAAGGCCACGGTCAGATGTAAGCAGGGCCGTTGTTTCAAAGCCTTTGAACAGATTCAGTAAATACCTGGCTTAACTCCACAGTAAACAGATATATTGGATAGGGCTGACTCTTATCTCATTATGTCGTGTTCTTTTGTAGGAGTAGAAGGATTGAGCACAGGATTGAGTTTAGATCTTGTTAATAGAGCTGGATGAAGGCCTACTGCGGGATGTCGTACTTTTTATGTACTTTTGAACGATGGCGCAACATTTTTGACGTTTTATTTGAAACTAGTGGTCATTCCCCTTCGATAGCATTCATGTTTATTGTGACTCAGGTCTTAGAAGGTGCAGAGGCGTATGGCATTATTTGCACATCACCAGCTGTTGAGGCTGTTTTAATGTAACACAAATACCATTTAAACATCATCCTCATTTTCTTTTTGTATAAAGGGAATGAATTTAAAACACCATTCTTAAGCACAAAAACAGTTTAGTCAATTCACCGTTTTTATTTGTGAGAATAATATAACATCTGGCAGTTCTGTACAAACTGTTTCTTTTTAGAAAAAGCCTGCACCGCATTGAATATCTGTGAAGCACATAGTAATGGTTTTACAGCCTGTAACATCACAATTTTGACCCCATTTATAATTATCTAATTCACGTGTCTCTGGAGGATCGGAAAGCTATCTGATCTTAAAAAAGCCAAATGTAAGTGCATGCAAGAGGCATTCAAGTTGGATTGAAATCTGAAGATGCATTCTAGCCAGATGTTAAAATGGTGTAAGAGCATCCATCGCTACAAGAAGCATACATAATCTCTACTCTTCCGATAGTGTAACTACGTCAGTAACTAGTCTGCGTAAAATCTACACTCACTGACAGATTTTCGTAATAGATCCAGGCAGCAACTTCCTGGTGAAGCCAATGCCAAAGTGCCTTAAAATTGCATTCTTTCTACGGACGCGCCTCCTCTAATGTCAAAAAGAAATCAGATTGTAAAGAAGAAGTAATAGAAGTATAACTAACTCCACGCTCTTGTGTCACTTCCCGTTGAAAAAAAGCCAAGAAAACCAAGACAGCGAGGGCCACAATGTTGAATTTGAGGCTTCAAAACGGCAGTCAACAAACCAATGGCTGACATCAAATTGACAAGGTCCGCTTCTTATACTCATGAATACGACAATGGTCTGTCTTTGCTGTCTTTGTGACAACGGCAGCTAAAGTTACACCGAAATGGTCTCCAACAGATGAAGAGTTAGTGGTTAGTTAGTACACAGTAGAGGGATATATCCGTACTCTTCCTAACTTCTGAACTCCTAAAGGTCTCGCTGACCTCAGCTGCCCGCCTGATGCTTTTTTTTTTTGCTTTTTCGACTCTTGTTATTTGGATGAAAGCCTACATTTTGAAGTAAGTATGAATTGACTTGAATTTTTTTATTTCTAACATTTATTCTCGTCCTTGGAAGCAGTAGATTTTAAAACCATCTCATCGCAAGGTCTATTTAGTAGCTGTTCTGGAGCTTTCAATCGTATCACACAATGTTCCTCAGCAGATGGAGTTTAAATTGCCATTTTTATCTGAGCCCTTTCAGGACTTCTCGTCCAAGTTGCCTAAAATGTTAAGACCAACATTTAAGTTTAAATAATTCTTAAGTTGAGACTGAAGTTAACTCTTGCCCTCGGCAGTCAAAACCTGACGCCTACATTACCCATAATGCAACTCCGCCACTGCAAGTTAAGTCGGAGGTTCAGGTGTGTTATGCTATATTACACAAGTCTGGTAAACTCCCTTCTTTCTAACGCCTCAACTCCAGATTTCTTTTCATTTTCAAACTTGTAGTCTTCAGCCCCAACAGACACTGACTCAAGTAATTCATCAGACTTCACACAGCTCCCCCTGGAGCCACTAAAGGCTTTATACGACATACGCAGTAGCACTCCCCAAGACCTGTAAACAGTGTTGTATTAACCCAGTTCCCCTTTAAAGCCAACAATGGGACAAGAAATCATCTGAATAAATTAAGTCTACAATCCAATGACTTCCACTGCTGAGGAAGATTCTGTGATATGATCAAAAGCTACTAAATGGACCGAGATTGTTTGGTCAACCACCTGAAGACTTCCAAAGCTGTGTTCTTATTCCTCGCAGCAGCACCCTCAACATTATCGATATATTTTCACATGCGCGCACTCGCATTTTGCTCCAGTGAAATCTACTTGAACTCTGTGGGGATTAAATGCAAGTGAAAACCCCTGGTGGGGTTTAAAAGTCTGTGTTTGTATCTCCAACTCCTTTAAAGCTGTCAGAATCGTTTAGTAGACTCGGGAAGTGATTATCCGTGCGGCCGTCCTCTGCCACCTCTTCCCAGACTCAAGCTGCTCACTTTGTTTTCATCTCTACTCGGAGGGGTTGTGTCATTCTTTAGGAAAAAAAACAAAACCTCTCAAAACTGTATTCAGTGACATTGGACATGGGTGAAACATAGATGGCACATTTATTAGACATGTGTGCTTTTCATTCTACACACAAACTGTGTTGTCCACTGGGGCTTCCTCGTCTCCTTCTGCTTATGGACTTCTGATTCTTTACTAGCCAGACAGCTAAATTAGCTTAAAAAGCTCTACGGCTTGCAACAGTGTTGGAAAAGACAGCTTACACATTTTTGGGATACATTAAAAAGTTTGTTGGCCCAAAAACTCAATTAACACACTTCGTCCACTTAAAGGGATTTATACTTGTGCGTTAAGGGGTTACAGTGTCGCCGCGGAGCCCACATGTCAGCTACGCAACGGCTGACATGCATCTCCTCAAAAATGTGTTGTGAAAATATGTGAAGACCGCAAGAGCAACGATTGGTCATCTTAGTTTGCTGGAGATTTCTCATGAATTTCCAATGCCAGTGGAGAGTGTTGGTAGTAAATACAACATTGAGCGAGATGTATTTCGGCTGAATTACCTGTCCCTTGTCGCTAACACCCATCTAGCGAGGCTATTTGCAGTGCTAGTAGCGGAAATCTCAGAGATATATCTCTCAACACATCTGTGGAGCTGAATAGCACTGAAGACAAGAAGGAAAGAGCAGAAAGAAAGATATTTGCCATTTCTTGACGCTGCTCTGCTCACACCGGACTTTTTAGTCTGTTCCAAACGTTTTAAAATTCATTAAGAATTTCTTAAAGCAGCTATAATCAATATTTTTATAAGAACAATTTATCAAATGAAAATGTTGAACAATGTGACAATAGCCAGATTTCCATTCAAATGTAGTGCAAAGTTTTAGAAAGACGGCAAAAGAAAATGACAGTTTGTGTTCGTTTCCGTCCTCTAAAGAACTTCACTTCATGAAATCTGAGCTAGTACAATTCGCTGACAGCTGAAAAGCTATGAAATGAACCTTTAGAGTATTTTATCACACAAGCATTACAGTTATGAGCAACACTTTCTGTCGTCTTCTGTGACCTGAGTTTCCATCCTGTTAGAAGTTAAGGTTGTAATAGTTTAGATGCTAATTGGTTATTAGCCATCGGTATTTCGGTCAGCTGATGAGGCTGTGTGGAGACAATGGGATCATTACAATTGGTTGGCCTCCGGGATGCAGCCTTGGTTGACGTGCAGAGAGAAGAAGAAGAAGAAGAAGAAGAAGAAGAAGAAGAAGAAGGAGGGAAGGGGTAAAGAAGAAGTGGTGAAGGGAACAAGCGATAAAAGGACGACGGGAGGAAAGAAGATGACAGGAGATAGAAGGGAATTGTAGCCGTTGTACAGTGTGTGTGTGTGTGTGTGTGTGTGTGTGTGTGTGTGTGTGTGTGTGTGTGTGTGTGTAAGACAGTGAGAGACAGAGTATGTCGTGGGTGAGGGGGTAGTGTGTAAGAGAAGAGCAATAAGGCCGGGGTTCTTCGAGGAGACTCACTCTCACTGTCACATCGATCAGACTACAGCATCACACACACTCACGCATCCAACACCCCTCTCCTGCTCTTTCTCCGCTCTCATTAGTGCCATTGTGGAAAATAAAGAGCAGAAGAGAAGCAATGAGGCTGCGTTCAATTTAATAGATTGTTTTTAGGAAACACGCTTATTCGCTTTTATTTGCAGAAAGTTAGACGAGGAGACCAATACCACCCTTGTGTCTCTACGATAAATATGAAGCTGCAGCCAGCAGATTAGCTTAGCTTAGCATAAAGGCTAGAAACAGGGGGGAATCAGCTCTGCCTAAAGGTTAAACAATCCACCACCAGAACCGTTACTTACCATTAAACACATTGATACACAGAATGTTACTTCCTTGTTAAAAGCCTGCAAAAACCTAAAACAAACCATAATGTGTTAAAGCTGTAACACATACTTGTAATCATATAATCAATGGTATAATCAGTGAATTCACGGGCCTAGTTTTGAACTGAAAGTGACAGCTTGAACCAGCAACATAGCCTGAACTGAACTGAAGACAGCGGTGATGTGTTTACTTACTGTTGTACACACTGAAGTTAATTTGAACGGCGACACAATTGCTTAGCTTTGAAAAAAAAGTGAACAAAATACATAGTCAGTGACAACTAATCTTTGAACTGAATAAAACGATTCAAATTCAAGATAAAGAGTGGCAATTAGTTAGCTTGTAGGCTGGCAAAAACAGGTTAGCGTTTTTCCCCGTTTCTAGTCTTTATGCTAAGCTAAGCTCACTAGCTGCCGGCTCCAGCTTCACATTTAACAGACAGATATGACAGTGGTACCAGTCTTCTTATCTAACTCCAAGCAAGAAAGAAAAAAAAAAGTGTATATGCCCCGAAATATTGAATTATTCCTTTCAGACGAGATCATTTGGCCAACCTCGCTCCTCTACCCACAAAAGCCCTCACAGCCCGAATCGTCTGCTGCAGCTCGCAACTCTTAAAAATAGACCAAGTAGGAAATTCAGAAATAACAGCGTCACATTTAAAGATTCACACAGGGCACACAAGGGCTTATACAAAAAAAACAACAACTGCAGAGTGTTATTTATAATGCAATGACAATATGGGTACAGAATATATTATGGTTGTTGTCTTTGTTCTGCATCAGCTCCTGGGAGGAGATTTAAAAAGGGGGCAGGGTAGATGTAAAATACAGGAGGCTGGAATGTTCTGTTGAAAAGGAAATGTCTTGTCTTTCAACCATGAGCACAAAATATATAAATAATCACAAACTTAGCATGCAGATTCATTTTATAGGCACTGGTACACACACACACACACACACACACACACACACACACACCGAGGGCTACAGGGTGTGCCCAGCATCAGCGAGAGTACTCTCTGTGCCTGCTCTCTTCCTCCTGGTGCCCTTATTGGTTCCTGCCCAATCCGGCCATCCAATCACATCAGGCAGAGTGAGTCTGTGCATAGACTGGCAAATAATCTGCAGTTTTACAATAACACCACCACCATTGTCTCCGTTTCTTTTTGCGTTCGTATCTCGCTCGAAAAAGTGATGGATGTCATGTGGGGATTATAAATGACCTGCCAACTTCTTACATGTACAACTATCTCACATCCTTGGACCCTTCCTCTTGTATACCATATATATAATATATATATATATATATATATATATATATATATATATATATATATATATATATATATATATGTATAGTATATATCCAACTTGCATACAGTACACCCTATATTATATGTGCGCTTTATTCCATTTATGTGGCTTTGCAAAATGCATCTGTAAAAACTGTTGTTGTTTGCCTGAGCCTGTCATTTAGTTGAGTAGAGGCTTATGAAGCTGTAGTGAATTATTAAGCAGGGTGAATTATTGGGCTGGAGCGAGTGAGCGAGAGAGGGAGACAGAAAGAGAGAGAGGTCTGGACAAAAATAGGTCAACCTAGCAGTGGCAACCCAGGGAAGTAGAAATGATTCTCTCTCTGAGGAGGAGCTTTGTGTGTGTGTGTGTGTGTGTGTGTGTGTGTGTGTGTGTGTGTGTGTGTGTGTCATGGGAGGCTGCGTATTTGTCAGCAGCTCATGGTGTAATGCTAATTCATATCCTACAACAAAGCAATTTAAGAGGAAAGGTTCCCCACGTAAGCCATGAAGGACAGTTAAACGTGAAGTATTGTCCGAAAAATAAATATACTCTGGAGACGTCAGCATGGACAAATTAGTTGAGGTGCGACTCAATTTGTGTTGTGATGACATTTTTTTAGACCGTTTTTACCAGCCCCCAGTGGTGGAAAGTGACCAGGTACATGTAATCAAGTATTTTTACTTAAATAGAAGTTTGAGGTATACTTACATTTGCCTGTACTATTTTATACCACGTTATACATCTGCTCCACTATATTTATTTGATAGCTATAGTTACTAGTTACTTTTTTTTTAAATGATCAGCCTATAAATAAAACATATTGTTAGAGATTGGTGGATCCCAGTCTTCTTGATGTGTGACCCCCTTACACAAAGTCGGTGTCTAGTTTGGGCTCCTTGTCATTTTTCACATCTCTACAAGTTGTTAGCAGTTCCACCAACAAGACATTTCCCCTCTAAACGTCTGAGATGGTTTCAATTAAATATCTATTCAAAGCCTAAAGAGGTTCAATTATCCAATATTTCACAAAAAAAAAGGAAAGATTACAGAAAAGTAAAAAAAAAAGAAAAGAAAACAGATTAATATTGCAAATCTTTGTTTTATCTTTCTTCCAACAGTCATTAAAGGTGCGTCATACAAAGATTGGGAGCATTTCGATTGCCTCTCAACATGGCGGTGCCTGAGCCGATGGCTTGTAGCTAAAAGCTAACCAAACGTGCTGACAGAGCTAACAGTGTTTACCTGTAGCCAGAGGGTGAGTGCTACGCCTCCACGACAGGACGACATGTTCTGCTGTAACCACAGCAGATTAATGCTCTGAATGTCGTACGCTGCACCTTAGATCTCACGACCCGTCAGATGAATCATTGGCCTGACCCCTGGGTTAAAAACCACTGGATTAAACTACCAAACTGTTTGAAAAGTAGTTCAAACTTAGCTCCATCTCGAACAGCTACAACAGGAAATTGCTTCTTACACTTTGATTCATCAGTTCTACCCATCTAATTGTGTGATATATCAGTCATAGCTGCCATATTTCTGCCAGAATCACTGGCTTGAAAATCCAACTCGTCAGGATTCGAGTATTGTGTCTGTGTTCGGTAAACCTGTGACCGGACCGACCGGAATCCTGTGAGGAGCTGCTGGCCGCTACCATTAGGTGTGCGCGAGACAACACGGAGAGGCGACTTTGTTTAAAACAATGGCGGCTCCTTAAAGAGGTCAGTGTATTTGTTGCAATAGCATCCGTTATAGAACTGGAGAGTATTTGCTCATTTAAAAAGACTGTTTTGACGACCAGGTGCCAGATCGTAAGCACGCAAGGCAAGAGGACAACGGATAATATAACGAGGCGAACAAAGGCGAGAGGAGAGTGAATGTGAGCCGGGTAGGAAAGGCCAACTTTGAAAGGATGAAGATCTGATGTTTATGTGTTTTATACTGTCAACACCCAATTGGATTCATTTTAATAATTTTGATCAATTTGATATTAAATAAGTAGAATGATATGCTCTAGACTTGAAAATAACTTCTATTTTTCCACTCAGGCAAATGGTCAAGAGCTGCTCCGAGTTGCTCTAATCATCCCAGATGTGGCCCAGCCACTCTCACACAAGTTCTATCTCAAACACTTGAAAGACTAAAATCAGATCTCTGGTTCGAAGAGAATTATGCAAAAGACTGTGTAGATAACTTTATTAGATAACATGAGCCATAAAGAGCGAAGCTAGGGGACGGCAAACCAGAGAGTGCAAAAACTGGGATGAATGTTGAACTTTATTATCCTTTTTGATAAATTAATCAACGTAGAATCATTTATTTGGTTTGATTTTTATTTGGTAACTTTAATTAGTATTGCAACACAGTGCAATGTGTAATCCTAACTGCCTGCTTTATTTGTAGTATCCGTTTACGACATTAAACACATCGAGAGGATGTGAAGGACAGACGGAAACACAGGAAGAAAGAGGATGTAACATGACATCTGAGGGCGCCTTCAGCACTAGGCCATCAAGTTGTAGTATGGTTAAACTATTTAGGTTGTTTTATACTTTTCAGATGTTGCAAAAACTTTGAGGCACACTCT